>NC_048305.1:26255016-26555016 GCF_013100865.1 Trachemys scripta elegans | reverse complement strand
GTTATATATTACATGCATACCCTTTTAACAATTTATGCCCTTCAATTAGATGAGATATTTTTAATACCAAAAACTCACCATGCAAGAAATGTGCACAGATCAAAATTATCATATTAATAAAATGTATCCTATTACTTGCTGTATTTGCTGTGCCATGTATTGGAAACAAACATCAGCAACCTCTAACAAGAAAGACAGACAACTACCCAATATAATCAGTGACACAGGGGTGGGTCCGCTGGTCACAGAGATTGGGGAAGAAGTAAGTAGGTCTCTTAAGCCTTCATCCACATTTGCAGTATTGTCTTCTGCAGGACCCATGTCTGTGTAGTGTGACAGCAGATACAACTTCACACTCCCTGCTCAGCACATCCCTCCAAACCTTGCCACCAAGGTACCCCAAATTGTGAAGCTATTCCATTACTTCCACCACCCATTTGCAACATGGACCTGATCCAAGTCCCATTAAGGTCAAGGGTCACACCATTTCCACAGTAAACAGGGTCCTCCATGGCTGTGGAAGAGGGGGCAGGAAGTGACACTGTTTTTTGATCTGGCACTGTCTGCAGCCCCAATAACTTGGAGCATAGCAGGATCTATAGATAAATTTCATGGGGCCAGATCCTCAGCTGGTGTAGCTCCACTGGCATAAATGCAGCATTACTGATTTACATTAGCTAAGCATCTGGCTCATGGTTTACCTCTGGAATAATACAGCTGCCTGCAAATAATTCATTTCTCTCAATGAGCAAAATCCAAGGAGCAGAGCGGGATGACAGGATCTACAAAGCTGTCTGTCTGTCTGACTGTCAGTTGTTCCTCTCCTCATATTGTGACCCAACCGTTTCTCCTTTCTACTGGTGAATATCTTTTCTTCTTCTTCTTCTCCAAAAGTTCCTTATTTATAACACCTACCAAGACTATTCAATTGTCAATTAATTACCATGGGAAAGGCAATGTGTGTCAGGTGAATTTTACATACTTACCAGCTATGATAAAAGCTATTTTGCGGAGCTGAAGGGAAAGCTACAAGCTGCTGAAGGCTAAAAAGAAAACAGATGGGAAAATCAGAAGAGAATATTTGCTTGTCTGGGTTTTTAATTTTGCGTATCAATAGGTAATAGAGAGTGCATTTACAATGGACTGAAAAGATAGTCGTGTGTCAATGCAGAAAAAAAAATACTTGAAGGCCAACTAATTTCAGGCTGATCATCCTGTGACTTTTTAAGGTAACTTCTCTACAGCATCTCTTTTAAGTATTCTGCTTTCCTAAGGCCTGAAGTGAAATCTGTGAGTTTACTTCAAAGAAACTGTACCCAGATGCAGATAAGAGGAGCTTAACACCTACAGCTGAGAAACTCTTGTCAGGCCTTAGGATGCATCCTGTGTATGATATCCTTTTTATACACAATGGGACCGCAATAAATCATCTGTACCTGGATGGGCTGAGGGCATAACACTCAAGAGACCAATATACCAATTTCTGTTGTTATAGGTGACACTGACATAGCTGTAAATGTTTCCTCTATGTGGAAACAAGACTCACTGTAAAATATTTGCACGGATTTCAATAGCAAACAATACAGTCAGAAGCAATGTACTGACTGAAGGAGATAAATGGTACCAAGGTACTTCTGACATCAGCAGACTAACCTGAACCCTTATTTTTAATCGGCATTTTAAGAATTCCTGTAACAGCTATGCAACTAAAATAATCAAGAAAGAAATAAAGGAAAGGAAAAAAAATCAGGGTCTGAATGCTTTAATTGAAAACATCATCTGCAATTATGAAATGCAGAAAAGTACCTTTGAATAAAACAATAATTTAAAACAATGTTTACTTTTAAGGTATGTGTATCTCTTTCTCCCTCTTTCTTTCAAACATACACACAAGCAGGAAAGAGAGAGAGAAAGATGTAAAAACTATAGTTGCATAGTTAATTAACAAAATTGACAATTATTTGATATTTCACAAAAAAAGCATTTAATTAGAATCACAGGATTGTAAAGCACGCATAGAGAAAGTAGAAACACCAGGCGCTTGATCTTTCAGACCCTGAAGGAATACAATATGGGAGCATGGCACAGAATGTGAAAATTAACTGCGAGCAAGAGAATAAGTTGATAGTATAACTCTTCCTCTGACGGGAGGTATCAGCGACTGTTCCTTCTCTGTTGGGTTACCTTTTTTCCCCTTTGCTCCACAATACACTGGCAAATCAGAAAGATAGACGGGGCCTTAAAATTCACTCCATTCCTCTGGCTGGGTGAGCAAATGAAATACATGGAAGAGGATTAATGTGATAGAATCATCATCAGAACAATTTTTCCATCAGAAATGGTATAAAAAGGTTTTTCTCCTATAATTTTAAATGAGTCTCTCTTTGCAAACATGGAGATTCTGTCAGGCAGATGCACGGAAGTCTGTATAACTCACACATATACATTTTTGCCTTGTTGCCAACCTCACAAGTTTTCATGCACTTCCCTCTTTCCGTTTTTTCCTCCTTAATTGCAAAATAGAAAGAACTGCATTGCTCTAATTCTCTCGGTTTTCATTACTCTGATGGAACACTTCCACTAGCATGAGGGATTAAATTGTGCTAGAATGAACTGAGGTTTATAGCTCCAGTTCCACGGAGTTCTTCTTAACAGGCACATTCCAGCACCTTGTGATGTCAGAACACTGGCAATAGTGCTTTCACTTTTCAAAAATCCTAATGTAATTCTCTATGGATCTCAACAGACTACAAATGATATTGAACCAATAACTGATAGGAAGCCAGCTCCAGGCTCTATATGTTAACTTCCCGAGGTCTTTCACGGCCTTTTCAACTTATTTCATACGTTGTGCAGCTCTTTTCCTGCTCCATTGAGAAATAATGGTCCTACCTTTAAAAGCTTGGCCCGGGGCATGGAAAGAGGAATGGTGTGCCTGGAAAATTACAGCCACCTTTTCTGAGACAGAGGTGTGTTTTGGGTTTTTTTGTTTGTTTTCATTGCAGTGGTGCTGTGAGCAGACATGGAATACAAGTAGCACTTTTTGTTTCACAGGTAGGATGGCTACTCTTGGTTCCATCTTAATGAAACCTTATTTGAGGAATACCAGTGCCACGGAGCTGGGGGAGAAGAGAATGTGCCCGTTGAATTTTTTGGCTCATTTTGTGGAATTTAAGTGGAATCTTAAAAATTGGGAAAGGATAGGAAATCTTCTCTTATTCTTGGGCTATTCTGGAAACATATTTCTGCCTCCAGTGCTCTTCTTTTACTTTTTATGTGATACTGGGGATACAGTGGCAAGGCCTTCAGTTGTGCCTAGTGGTGTGATGGAAATGAGCTCTCTCTCGTGTGGTTCCACTCTGCATAGCTGGCTGCAGAACCTGCCTTTCAGTATGAATCCTGGTCTGAATATATTAGATTCAGAGAGGTGGACAGCCCTAGAAAAATGCATGATAGGGGAGATGAACAGAGCACACATGTCAGGTAGTGGGGAGAGCTATTTAGAAAAAGACCAGTTTAAGTATAAACCAGAATGTTCACAGCAATGCAACCAAGTCTCCATTATAAATATATACATTAAACAATTAATAGCACACCTGACCTACAAAATATTGGAGTGGAAGGTAATCCTTCACCTCTTTGCCTGAACTGCACTGGTTTAAGCCAGCATGAGATGCACTTCTTTGTGTTGCATTGTGGATTTCTTATGCAGCAAGCCCCAGTGGTGAGAAAACACAGTGATCCCATGATTTATTAGCATTCAAACAAACTCTGTACAGATTCTCACATTCCCAGTATTGTCCTTAATATTCTATGCCAACTCCTGTTCGTACGTGCATGGGATTCTGTCTGCATACAGATAGATCCTTGTGCTAGGCTTGTAGAGACTGTATAGTTTCTCTTAATGTATCTCTACTCTTTACAGGTCAGCTCTTAATTTTATTAAATAAAACTGATAATATAGTGGTTAAATACAAGTAGCATTCAGAAAGGAAACAGCAAGAGCTATAGGAATTCATGGCTAGAAACTGCTTCTTGCATGTAATTTCAGTATACAAATATCTCCAAAAAGGGAGATTTTTTCTATACAACTAAATGAAATATTAATATTCTAATTTAATATTTGTTTTGTGACAGCGCTTAAAAACCCTAGCCAGAGATGGGGGCTCCGTTGTACTAGTCACTGTACCCGCACATAACAAAAGGTGCTTAGTCTGAGTAATATTAACATATCCATCTCTCTTAGACTGGAGAAATTAGGTTTGAGTTTTCTTTAAGATCTATGGTTTAATCTCAAAGTCCACTCATAGCCAAATTTCACCCTTGGAGGAGATGCATTGGATTCTGAGACTGTGGTCTCTATGGCTAGATTTTTCAGAAGAGCTGAGCTCCCACAGATTCTGGTGAAGTCAGTGTGCTCAACACTGTTTAAAACCAAGCCCCTAGTGTTCATTTTTGCTCTCAGTTTTGCTCATATTTCTTTCTGAACATTGCTGATCCTTTATAACTGCTATGCACACACTGTCGTCAAAGCTTCATACACTAACCAGACTAACCACATTCCACATTAGCCTTGTTCCACTTAAAATTTCCCACTGATGCTACTACCTGTGATAGTAATGGTGGAAGCACCCGTACTGACAGGTGCCAGGTGACCATCTGTGATAACCACAGTGTCAATTAATCCCTGCTCTGTATAGGTCTGGGTGAAAGTATTTAAAATGTCAGTGACTGCCTTGGTTACATTAGTGCTCTGACAGTTGTGGCTACAGATGGAACTACACTGATGGTAACAACAGGAAGATGTTCTAGGCAAAAAAGTGTCGTGTAGAGAAGGACCTTGAGTCTAAGTGGAACTAGGTGCTTTATCATAGGTATCCTTGCTCCTGGACACAGCATAAAACTGATTGTCAATTTTCAGTCAGGGAAGAAAATTTCACATAGGAGGGGCCCAGTTGGGGTCTCACATTCCTCTGGACCAATGAACAGGAGGCTTCCAGTAGGATCAAATTAACGTATTCTACACATATATTTCCGTGGCAACAGGTAACATGGATTAATAGGTTTGTATCTTTCCTAGCTCAGATTTTCCTATGATTTTCCACCCTTCTAACCTAAGATTGGACGGCACCTCCTTCTGAACTCAGCAAAGCTGCACTTTGATCAGACAGAGTGGACTCCCTCCCAAAGCACTCCCTGTTCCCAAGAGATGAGTTTGCTTCTGAACTCAGCATAGACAGGCACTGATGGCCAGTGAGGTAAGAACAAGGAATAAAAGGCACGTTTCCCTGGAGACAGTTCAGAGCACTCTCAGTAGGTCACTGAACCAGCTACCATTTTGCGTATGTATTCATGTCCCTTTCGGATGCACATAGTAATTAGCAATAACCTAACACAGTTGGATTACAAAAGTCTTTTTAAGTAGAGGGCTTGGATGGATGGCAACCATGGTTTCAGAATATCTTGCTGCATGACTCAATTCAAATAAAGGCTACAGTGTTAAAAGACCCTACTTAATGAAGGCACTCAGCGTCTCAGTAATAAAGATCTACATTTACAGAGTGGTCCTCATGGAACAACAGAGGGAATTTTGATGAAGGACAACAGGCTAAAGCATAATTCTTAAGAAAATTGACATGGGACCTAGAATGCACATGCAAAGCAAATGGGCCACATCCTCAACTTGTGTACGTCAGTGGAGCTCTGTTAAAGTCAATGGAGCTACATAGATTTATAGCAGCTGAGTATTTTGACACAGTATCTTTCTTGAACTTTCTCAGCTTTTATTGCAACTTTGCAGAAATCAATAATTTCATTGACCTAATAGACTACAGTTTATGGTCCCAGTTTATTACAGATGATTTACATGGATACTGCTTAATTTTGTCTGGAATATTTTATGTGGTGAGTTATGCATGTTTACATATGCATTAACACTCCTCCCTCACTAAAGTATTGGTGTCTATAAGGTTTTGTGAAGGGTCTTTTTAATATTCAGCTATTTAGCATAGTATCTTGAGCTTCTACCAGGTAGATAAAACAGTAGTACACAAGATAATTAGGGCACATCTACACTGCAGTTGTGAATGTGCCCCCCAGTCCAGGCAGACACAGACACTCTCTCTTTGCTCTAGTTAGCATGCCAAAAACAGCAGCACGGACTTTACAGCATGGGTGATGATACACAGGCTAGACACCCAAGTATGGACCCAAGGGATTGGACAGGCTTGTATTCAGAGGGCTACTCCATGCATCACAACATCCACGTTGCTGTTTTTAGCATGTAGCTTGAGCATAGCCCGCCCATGACTGTCTACCTGGGCTGGGAGACATACTTCCAACAGGATGTAGACATATTCTATCAGACCAAATGGATTGGACCAAGCGAAACTGGTCTGTGCCTCTCTTGTGTCCCACTGTAGATTATAGTAATGTTTCACAAAGAAAGGCTTAAGGACAAATCCAGCAGTCATGTGAGAGTTACACTATGAGTTATATTCTGCTCTCAAAGGAGTTTCTCTGCATTTACCCCTGGGTAACTCAGCACACTTTGGTATAACTGGGTCAAAATAATACAGATTGCATCAACTGCATGTGCAAAGTGAATGTAACTTACACCTGTTAGAGGTGTTCTCTGGGCACCAGTTTCAAACTCTGTAAAAGTCAGTGCAACCTCCATTGGAGTAAATGGGATTTTCTCCTGCTTAAGTAAATTTGATTGCAGTAACTTCGGGGATGGTTCAATTGTAACTCAACTTAAGTGGAGAGAGAGGATTGCTTTAATATATATCTTTCTATTATTTGCTTCTACTTAGCCCCTTCTGCTTCCTGGGCCTGTCATTCATTTTGTATATCCAAGTCAGTGTAAGTTATACTTATTTTGTCACTTCTACCACGTTATGGACAATGGTGAACATGGCCCATTACTTATTTAGGAACTGGTCAATTAATCTGCTTGGCTCAGTACTCTGTACAGCTCCACACTAATCGCATGTGCTCAGGCTGGCCTGGATGGCAAAGACTGAGCAACAGAATATTCAGCAATATGGACCCAGATCAATGCCTGTCCAAAAGACGCATTATACAGTGAGCCTTATTCTATATCGATATATATACTATGGACTATGCAAATTCAACAAAGTAAAAATGCAGAATTTTATGCATGCAAGTAAAAGTCCATTCAAATTTTATGGACACAGTTCTGGAGGCAGTTTTGAAAATGTTTCTGAATAAATATTGCCGGCTATTGTAAAAGCACACTTCATGCATGCCAACTCTGAAAGTGAAAACAATACACAAGGAAACATAATGCAATGGTCCTTTCTGGAGCAAAGAAACTAACCAGGACAGCGCAGGCACAACAGTAACAGTTGAAAAATGGAAGAGCTTAAACAATTTTCGAAAGAATTAGATTAACGGTGCCTGGAGGATGAAGTCAGAAGATGGTCATACGCCTCTATCTTTGAAATCAGCTCATTTCTATTCATTTTTGCCTGCTCCTGACCAATTCATGAACTTTTTTTTTTTTTTTTTGAATTTCAGAAGGCTTTTTATGAATGGGGAAAACTGACTGAAATAAAATAGGGAGGTAGTAAAGAAGACCAGCTATCCTTTCATCAATCCAACCCGTTCAGAGAGAGCTGGGGGCAGTGGGGAATAAAAGAGGGGAACATGATTTTGCTCTCTCAGATGTATCTGGAACCTAACCCAATTTGAGGTGAAAATTATTTAATTTAGACTTTGACAAAATGGAAGCTACTGATTTAAGAACTTCTAGGATTAGTAACGGAAGTTCATGTGCTGGAAACCTTCTTTGAAATAAACCTGAAACAAGTTAGCTGGCAGGTAGGTTTGCACTGCAAGAGATTCTGACAGCCTGTCAAAGTTCCACTTTTCTCACATTCAATCAACCTCTCTCTTTAAAGCAAGCATAAAATATGTCAAAATGACAGCTGCCGAAACACAGCAACAGCAGCAGCAGCGCAGCCAGCTAGCTAGCTGCTAGGCCTATTACCTTGGGAAAGAAAACACTGAAAAGTTGGGCAAATGACACATGCTGAATTGGGATATAATTTGCCTGGTCAAGTCGTGGCTCAGTGGAAGTCCTCTTACCCCTTCAGAGGCTGCTGTTAACCCTTCAACATTTTCAGATGCATCTGGCAGACAAGGAGGTTCTGGCTAGCATAGCAGGAAGGGATTGTTTTAAAGTATTGAGCACCTTGCACTTTATCCGTAATGATTTCCCACAATTAATTTGCCACAACATTGACTGCAATTAATTTGAAAGCAAACCCAGCAGAGACAATGCTGTAATTACATGGGATTTTAAACTAGTTAGTTGGGTCAATATACCCATGATGATCTTAGAAGATGGAAAAATTAATAAAATTGTTTATTTGTCTGGAGTCTCAGTGCTCCTGTTGCTGTCTCTGCCCTTTAAAAATCTGGATCAGCTAAAACTTTGTATGTGGGGATTCCTAACTTTGAACCAAGTCCCGCCCCACCTTCAAAATGGCCATTTCCTCATCCATCCTCGTCCCCAGAAAAACTCTACTACATGCCCTAGTCGACAAATCTGATTGAGCAGCAAACCCAACAATGTGTAAATTAATCCTATTGAACCACAGAACTATAAATTCTAATGTAACTATGCAAATATTACTCAAACCCTAGTTTCACAGAACAAAGAGCTGATCTTTCCATGTGCTCTTGAGAACATAACCAAAGCCATTCCACATGTCCCCATGTACCCCAGAAACCTGCTGTTCTCAGCCACTACTAGCCTGCCTTCTGCAAGGCAAAGCAGCAACAGCTCCAAAACTATATAATAATCCCTCACTCTGTGTAGTGGGACAGTTGCCCCACTTTGGCAGACAAAGGGTTAATAGCAGCCCTTGGAGTGGCTGTGCAGAACCAGCCAATCAGAGAGGGCTTAGAAGCAGCCAGTCAGGGCCAGGCTGGGCCCTATATAAAGGCTGCAAAGCAGTGGAGACAGGACTCTCTTTCTAACAAGCAAGGGAAAAGGACTGGCTCCCTATAGAGAGAGCACCTTAGACAGAGCAGCGCTGGGCAGGCTCAGGGGAGCAGAGGGAAAGCTCCAGCCTGATACCTGCCAGGCTGAGACCCTGAAAGAAAGGGCTGAGAAGATCCAAGGGGAAGTGGTCTGAGGAGTGTGAGCAGTAGAGAGGAGAGAAGGAGGGCAGGACATGGCTGCCGCCAGAAGGTCCCTGGGCTGGGACCCAGAGTAGTGGGCTGGCCTGGGTCCCTTCCTCCCCCCTTACACTGCACCTTACCATGCAGGAGCATGGCTGATGGTCTGTGCCTTGTGTCTGAGGCAAGGGACTAGACTTTGGGGTGGCAAGTGGCCATGAAAGCAGGTGCAGACTGAGGACTGCTGATACCCCTGAAAGTGGGGGGGGGGAACAGAGCAGGGGCACAGCTGGAGGGCTGTGTCCAGAAGAGGACGCCGCAAGCCGGGGAGCAACGCGGGTCCTAGGCAGCACAGCTGAGCAGGCAACAGATGAGAGACGACTTGCAGAGGCGCTCCATGGCTAGGACAGAGCTAATTCCTGGAGCAACCAGCAGGAGGTGCCGTGGTGGTGAATCAATGTTCTGTTACACTCTGCCACTCTTGTTTTAGTAAGGATGGTAGACAAGATAAATTTCCAGCATCAATATAATAGTTAACAAAGTGGTAGCAGGCTAGAGCATAAGACTCTTTTTCTTTAGTCTTAAGAAGCCTCATTTTCAAGGAACTTGGAGTCACTTGTGGCACTGGGGGCAGAGAGGGGAGGTCAGATTCAGGCCCTCTGTAGAAGTGTCAAAGCAGACCTTCAGGATCTATTTGCAATGGTTCAGCATTGCTCATTAATTTTAATTCTCAGGCTATTAAATTCAGCTAGCCTCAGTGCAGGGTTACAGACCTAGGCAGGAAAAGAAAGAGGGCTCCCTATTCTCCACAAATACTGAAAGGAATTTTGTTGTTTGTTTATTTTTAACACATTATTTACCCTAAAGACAATAAATCCTGAGCTGCTCTAATCTGTCACGTCAACCACTAGCCATATAAAAAAGTCTCCAGTGGAGCTTAATGTCTATGCAATAAAACAGTTGTAGGTACTTTGGAATTGTTTACTGCAACCTGTAATTAAGACATCTCTTACTAAAAATATTTTTCTTTTTTCTTTTATTTCTGTTAAAATGAGTGTTCTGGATTGAGCTGCAGTGACAGGCTTGGGGACTGAAGCCCTCAATCCAGGAGTGCTGGAACAATTTGTATAGTGGGAGTGCTGAGACCATTGAACCAAACTGTACACCCTGTAGGTGATGGAAACCACTTCAAACCAGGGGGTACAGCAGCGCCCCCAGTTCCAGCACCTATGCCTCTATCCAGAGAAAAGGTACAACAGGAGCAGCAGCAATGGCAAAATCAACTTCTAATAACACTAAATCAAATTATTTCACTCACAGTCTGTAACGACCTTGGAAAGATCTCTTCTGCTCTGGGCTCCTGATGACAGCTGATGCCCTGAGGTGAGGAAATGAAAGTCAGAAGTATAAATGATTAAAATCCCAGCTGAAACTATATATTTTATGAAAACAAAACAATATGCAATCCTTAGAATCCTAAAACTTGGGTGGCTCTCCAGAACCATCACTTTTAATACAGAGGTGTGGGCTATAAAGATAAACAAGCACCTGGCTAGATTACAGCACAACCTAGTAGTGACTTAACTTTTGCCTAAGGAGGTTACTCACAAGGGAAAAGTATTCTAATTAAAAAGGAGCAGTGTATGTATGGGTGCTATAACTCCATAGCAAAGAAGCAAGTGGCATTTCCTGAATTTTAGGACTCATGATAAAAGTTTGCTCCCATCAGGATTTGTCTTCACTGAAAAAGTTACCATGTTTCAATATAGTTGTGAAGAATCAAGTCAACTGATACAAGACCGACCACAATTTTACTGCTAAGATAGACCAGGACAAATCATGGTTAAACTCTGAAGGTTTGAACCATGATTAACAGACATGATACTGAACATATATCCTGGTGTACCCTGACTGTGAAGTCATAGTTAACATTGTCAGCTAAGTTGATTCTTCCTAACCACATTCAAACACGGTATAATTTTGCAGTATAGAATTATAGAAATGTAGGGCTGGAAGAGACTTCGAGACATCAAGTCCAGCCCTCTGCTCTAAGGCAGGACCAAGCAAACCTAGACCGTCCCTGATAGGTGTATGTCAAACCTGTTTTTAAAAACCTTCAGTGATGGGAATTCCACAACCTTCCTTGGAAGCCTGTTCCAGGGCTTCACTATCCCTAACGTTAGAAAGCTTTTCCTAATATCTAACTGAAATCTCCCTTGCTGCAGATTAAGACCATTACTTCTTGTCCTATCTTCAGTGGACATGGAGAACAAGCTGTCACTGTCCTCTTTATAACAGCCCTTTACAGATCTGAAGACTGTTATGAGTACTCCTTCAATCTTTGTTTTCCCAAAACTAAACATGCCCAGTTTTTTTTTAACTTTCCTCAGAGGTCAGGTTTGCTAAACCTTTATCATTTTTGTTGCTCTACTCTGGACTCTCTCAAATTTCTCCACTTCTTCCTTAAAGGGTGGTGCACAGAATTGGACACAGTACTCCAACTGAGACATCACTGACACTGAGTACAGCAGGACATTTACCTACCATGTCTTGCATACAAAACTCCTGTTAATATATTGCACAGTGATATTTGCCTTTTTTCTGCAACAGCATCACACTGATGCATATTCTATTTTTAATCCACTATAACCCCCAGATCCTTTTCAGCAGTACTACCATCTAGCCAGTTATTCACCATGTGATAGTTGTGCATTTTGATTTTTCCTTCCTAAGTGAAGTACTTTGTACTTCTCTTTATTGAATGTCATAGAGGAGCCCTCAGGCAGCACCACTCATACTGTTCTGTATTGAGCTCTCCAAACAATTGCTTTTTTTGGTTTGCTGGCTATATACAAAAATTGAAAACAAATGTTGGCAAACAAAAAAGTAAAGTAAAAAAGTAAATGCCATTTCAGGTCACATGAAATGTTTCATTCAAACCAAAGTCACACATTTCATTTTGTGTTTGAACATTTAAAAAAATATAAAGGATATTTTGAACTGAAAAAGTCACTTCAAATAGAAAAAATCAAAAAGTTTCATATTGAGAATGTTGAAACAAAACATCAAGACTTTTTCAGATTTGTTTTTAGTTTTTCCTTCCAATCTAAATAATTTAGAGATGTTAACATGAATTCATGAAATGTTTCTGTTGACTCAAATCTGAAAGGTTTCAACCAAAACATTTCAGCCAGATATACCCTTGTATACAGCCCTTAGGGACCTGGCAAATTAACAATAGGGCTGTTGTATGGTCAGACTCTGTGCATCTGGCTATATTGGGAATGCAACCATTTAATATGCCTTATAAACAGTAGGCTCAAATTTCTTCAGGACAGGTATCAGGCAGGTCAGGTTACCAGATTACGCAAAGGTATTCTCGAAGTATCTACAAAGGCGTTGACTGTATGGGTCAGGAATGTCAGTACTAATCTGTCTTCAGTTTTGGCTAAACTACAGTTCAGTATTTGATGTAGGGCATTGACAAGCATGGTGTGGTGTTGAAAGGAAATCGGATGGGAACAGAACATAGATATTACTCTTCGCTACTCCAAGGCTCTGATCAGATTTGAAAACAAAATATTATAGTTCTACATTTTCTAAGACTTCCTAAGTTAACAGCATTTGATTTTTTTTTCTTTACACATTGTTAATGCATAAGATGTGCCCTTGTGACTTCTCTGTTAGCTAAGAGATGTACAACACCTGGATAAAATCAATCTTAATTAAAGCAAACTCTGGAATTCTGATAGAAGGAAGCTACATTAGTCCACTGCTACCATACCCTCCCTCCATCACATATACACACACAGACACGCTACTGTTATTGATGTTTGGAATGACTGGGAAAGTGAAGAAGGAGTCAATATTTTGATCTACCTAGCTCTCTATGGATTTGAATTTCTAACACTTCCATAATGAGAACTGGTATTGTTTAATACATACTCTGCAACACATAGAAATGACTTAATGTGCCCAAGACACTAGCAACAGCTATCACCACTGTGTTGTCTGAAACAGGCACTGGGGAATCCAACATAAAAAAGTGAAGTCAAAGAGTAATTCTTTTCAGAGCTGAACTTTCTGAATATAATTCTTGTGCTAAAATCCATTGATTGCAGAAGCATTGAGATTGGGTCTTTAAGTATTATTAGTGACAAAGGAGCCTCCAAAGGTTTGGTGCTTGGGATTCATTCAGATATATCCAGATATTTGGATATTTATTTATAGTAAGCAAACCTCTGGGGTCTGCAAAATTTGTAGCCTAATAATAAATCCTTGTTTATGTGGCTACTCCTATATAAGTTCCATAGGATAATTTACATGAATAAGGGTTTGTAAGACTGGGTTCTTGGATCATAATGGATATGCCAACAGGGACAGCCTAGTTAATATGGGGTCTGATCCTGTGAAAATGCCGAGTGCTTCTTGCAAAGTGAGTGTCCTCAACTTCCATTGATGTCAATGGGATTATTGTGCATTTCAGAGCAAATTGCATGTCTAAGAGTATATAGGGCTTTTAGGCTCTCTCATGTACCCCAGCAATTCCTGCCTCTTGTTAGGCCAGAAATACAGGGAAAGCAGCATCTCCCACTGTATTTTGGCACCTTCACCCCTGCTCCTGACTGGAACCCAGAAAAGTAGAGGGGCACAAAAAATGTGAAATTATAGATGTATAAACAGTTGACAAGAAAAGGGCTTAGATCAGGTCCATAATTTGAATACTCCAAAATAAGAACGTGGTCAGATCTAAAGTTTTGATTCAGCTCACTGTAAACCCAGGAGCCATTTGCAAAATGTAGCTTCAAATCTAAGTTTGGGTTTAGAACACCTTCAGAGATTGGTGTTCAGATCCAACCCTCAAACCAAATCCTACTTAGAAAAATTTGGATAACTTTCAAAGTTAGCTTAAATTTTGGATAAAGATTCTGAGAAGGGAGGTGCGGAGATAACACAAACAGTTCCTGTTTCATCCACTCCAGTTCTTCCTTCTCTACACATGATCATGATCTGAACTTCTTGATGGGATGACAAAAATTTCTTTACAAAACAATTTAAATGCACTAACTTTGTATTTTCATGAACTGTTTTGTAAACATTGGAAGAACCTGTGCTATACATTGTACACTGCACTACAAACATGCTGTCAATGGGAACCTTAGAAAATCTCATACCAGGCAACTTTCAAAATGTTCAGCCACCCTATAATTCAATTTGCACCTCAACTATAGGAGCAATATATATATTGATCACATACATATACACACACATACACTCTGTTCTGTAAGGAGCAGCTGATCGAATGACCCTTATGATTTGTGAAGAAAAAAAAATCTCTTCCCTTTCTCTCTTACATACATCAAAAATGTGATGAGATGCTGCCAAGATCCTCTTGCCAGTTTTCTAGATATCGCTTAATAAAATGTGTTTGGGTTCATAATGTGATTGGATCAGGATTCCAATTCTAAATCTTCATGTGCTGTTACATATTTTCCCTTTCTGTGAATTACTCAGGCCTTCATTTTATCAGTAATTCATGATGAAACTGTTCTTAACCAAGAGCAAACCAATCAGATTTTAAGGGGAAAAAATATCTATTAACAACCATCTAGTGCTTTCAGGGGATTGATTCTTTTATAAAAAGTTGGCACTTTTGGATGACCTGGCTGCAACAAAATGAAGGTGGTCTGTGGTGTTTGACAGCTAAAGATAGTCATTTATTGACACCAAGCTAGTAAGCTCTCTTTGAAATCCTGAAGAAAGGGAAGCTTCAATTAAGAGTGAAGTTCAGTTCTCCCTTACGTTATTAAAGTCAGAATAAGAGCATTCTGAACATCTTTCCTGTTATCTCCTCATGCTTTAAAAACAAATAAATCAAATCTCACAACTCTTGCTTAATCATTCTGCTGAAAGCCACCCATTCTATGCTCCCATAAGATTCTGCTTCCTACCTCCAAAGTTCAGAGTTACTGGACTCAGGCCTTTCCTGTTGAGTGCTAAAATCCTGCCTGCAAATGTGTCTCATTGCAAAAGAAAGAAGGGGAATGGGGAATGAATCCTCATCTTCTACAATGAGACTAGTTCAGTGAAGAATGGGGAAAACACTCTTGTTTAAAAAGCCAGGGACTGTAAATACTATATATATTTAAGGCAGTGGCCTGTTTTCCCCTCCTGTTTCTCTTTAATGAGCCAGTTAACCCCAGGAGGAGGATGTAAGCAGTGCGGCACTGCCAGTGAATTAGCGAATCTTCATCAGTGCAGATGGGTGACATTTGAAAGACTCAAACTTGTTACCTAGGGCTTATATCAGATTTTTTTAAAGTATTATAATTGCAAAGAATTTATTTAGAATGCATGCTCCACAGTGATTTTGGAATATCTGCTAAACACTTGCTATTTAAGCAGCTCATGTGACAGTGTAACAGCTACAACATTATCACATGAAAATGGTTTATTGGCAAATGAATAAATCAGAGATGAAGCATGCAATGCACAGACTGTAATTATGGCTGTACACTGTTTCATTATAGATTCAAAATTGTTTATAACTGTATTATGATTATAACAGATGCCCCCAAGAACTACAATGAACTTTAAGAGTGGCAGCAAGCTGTTTATTTGTGATGTAAACTCTGGTGGTAAGATTCTCTGGGCTCCTGGGGTTAAAAAGAAAAATGCAATCTCATGTCTTCTCCCTCAGGGCCTGATCCAAAGCACATTACAGTCACTGGGGGGCCTTTCCTTTGACTTCATATAGAGTCTGATCCAAAGTTGAGGTTCGTTGAGGTTCAAATCAGTGATTGTGCAGGCAGTTGCTATGTATGTTACCTGTGGAGAGGTAAGCCTGTTCCTCTTTTGCATTTGAAATGAAGATGGACAAGAAGATGAGGATCCATAGGAAAAACACTACAATGGGATCCCCCCCTGAAGGGCTGCTGTTTAATAAGTTCCCAACAAGAACCTGAGGGAGCCCTCAGAGAAGGCTAAATAATTGTATGGGCTTTCAAAATGTATTTCTATTTAGTCAATTTAATGCTAGTGAATCAATATGGGGGGGTGGAGAGATAGCTCAGTGGTTTGAGCATTGGCCTCCTAAATCCATGGTTGTGAGCTCAATCCTTGAGGGGGGCCACTTAGGGATCTGAGGCAAAAATCAGTACTTGGTCCTGCCTAGTGAAGGCAGGGGGCTGAACTCAATGACCTTTCCAGGTCCCTAGTTCTAGGAGATAGAATATCTCCTTATATTATTATAATATCCTTAGAGGTAACAGGCCTTTTGTATCCAAAGAACTACAGCATAGGGCAGGTAAGGGAAATGCAAACTTCCCTACCCAACTCTGCCAAATTCTCCAACTAGAGCTGGTTGGAAAATTGATTTTGTTTTCCCTGTGTAAAATGCTGCGGTTTTGGTGAGAAATGTAAAGCCAAACATCTTTGGCCTAAAGCTGAAAAAAAAAATCTGTAATTGGGTTGTGATGTTCCCCTGGTGTTATCTGAACCGATGATCTGCTAGGTCACTCCAATCCTCGACTCTGGGAGCCAGCCTTATCCTGCTCTGCTGTGAGAACCTCCACTCCCGGGTTGTTCATGCACAGCCTCTAGCATGTAAGCTGCCCCCAGCTATGTGAGTGAGCACTTTTGGCCAACCGTTGCTTGGCCTGTGCAACCGAATGACACTAGACAATATCTCTGGTCCCAGATACAACCCTAGGAACCTCTGTCTTGCAGTGTCCAGTTATGTCCGCTAGATGCTGCAAGCTTATATAAGTTCAATTTAACAAAGAAAATGATATGTACCAGGCTTGTTATCCCAAGGGGAGTCTCTGACACACTTCAAACCAAACACACTGCTTAAGGTAGAATAAACAAATTTATTAATTACAAAAGATAGATTTTAAGTGATTATAAGTCAAAGCACAAGTCAGATTTGGTAAAATGAAATAAAAGCAAAATGCATTCTAAGCTGATCTTAACACTTTCCATGTCCTTACAAACTTAGATGCTTCTCACCACAGACTGGCTGGTTGCCTTTCAGCCAGGTTCTCCCCTTTGATCAGCACTTCAGTTGCTTGTGGATGATATCTGTAGGTGGAGGTGGAAGAGAGAGAGAGCATGGCAAATGTCTCTCCCTTTTATCATGCCCTTTCTTCCCTCTTGGCTTTGCCCTTGCCCCAGGGTCAGGTGAGCATTACCTCATCATAGTCCCAAATTGACCAAGGGAGGGGGCGTGATTTACTCAAGAGTCCAACAGATCCTTTGTTGCTGCCTAGGCCAGTGTCCTTTGTTCCTGTGAGGCTGGGCTGGGTTTGTCCCATACATGCCCTGATGAGGTGTGAACTGCCCCTCTGCTCCTGGAGAGTTTTTTCCTGGGCTTGTTTTAAGCCATGAGGACACATTTTTAGCCTTATAACTATATACATGGAACTACAACCTATAACATTACTATAACAATGCTCAGTGCATCATGAGCCTTCCGAAGACACCCAACATGACAAACTTTGCATTGGATACCACACAGTCATACTATAAGGATGAATGTGAGGGTGCAGGGTGTTCCCCGAGGTACAGAGTGTCACATGGATATCTAAATAAATGGCTCAATTTGAAAAGGTACTGGGCACTTGCATAGATTTGGGTTCTTAACTTTAGACATATCAGGCTGCAAGCGTTGGCCTAAGCTTTTAGATTTTGTTTGTTTGATTAACAGTGGACTGATTTACAAAGATTCTTTAGACTGGGAAATCCCATTGAAGTAGTCAGGCCATAAGTTAATAACTCTTTCCCTTGCAAAACTTCCCAGTTTTCCCAATACATTGTCAAACTATTTAGATGACAGCTAGATCTGGTAGAAATATTTTCAGCTAGATGGTTTTGGTTTTTTTAAAAAGGGGTACATTGAAAATAATGTTTTCCATAAAAAACCCCATCATTTTACCAAAAATATTCAGGTTTTTGTCAAAAATCACACAAAAATGAACACTTTGAAACTGAACATTTTTAATTTTCAGTTGCTGAAAGCCAAAAACATTTAGATGAACTATTGCTGGATAGTTCCCAGATGTGGCCTACTGAAATCACATTCCTGGTGGCTTGCTTTTCTTCCGGCGATGTTTGGAACATCTCACATCTCTTTACCTTGTAGACAAAGGACTACTTTCTGTCTGGGGCTTACATTAGTGTAGTTGAGATACTAACCTTAATACCCTAATAAAGCCATTTAAGAATAAGGGTTGTCTACACAGGAAAGTTTTACCAGTTATATAGGTATAGTTAAACTGATATAGTTATATATAACTCCCTGTGTGGACACTCTTATTCCAGTATAAGAGAGTTTTTGTTTTTGTTTTCAGTTTAGCTTATGTTGCTTTGAACAAGATTTAAGCTAAACCAAAAAAGACACTCAGCATCAGAATAATAAGGGTGTCCACATAGGATGTTATAACATATAACTACATTGGTTCAAATTCACACCTTAGCTTATACCACTGTGACTTTCCCATGCTGTCCAAACCCTAAAATCTACAAAATTTGTCAAGTAAATTCTGATTCCAGAATCTTATTTACTGACATGGTGGTAAGGGACAGAAATACAAGTTTGACCATGAGAAAGGATCCAACTACAGTTTGTATCATTAGCAAGTATGAAAAAGAAAAATATCTTTTGTTTTGTAAACTGAGCAAATTTGATTGGGAATCATTAGACCTGGATCAATATGAAGCCCCATGATGTCATTTCTTCAGTCACTCCTCAGAGTACATCTGCACTTTAAATGCCAACACTATTAAGCAAACTAAAACTCTGTTGGAGTAAAGCACTTTAAAAAGAGAAATTAGGACAAACTAATCCCTGGTGATTAATGTTAGTGGATTTACACCAGCGATGGACTTGGTCCATTCTCTTTATGGACTTCTTCCACCGCTTTTCTGGGATAGCCTCTCTCCTTCCTTTTTTGAATGTGAAATTCTTGGTAGTTTTACCGAATCACACACTAGTGGTTCATTAGCAAGTTTGTTTTACTGTTTAGCAATTGAATATGTAGAACTGTGATGTAAATTTCCATTAAAAAACCTAAACAGTGATTAAAGTCCAGACTGTGGTCTTTACTCACACTGATGAGCAGTTATTCATCTTGACAGTCCAATGGGACTAAATGGACTACTTGGGTGAATAAGATCTCACTAATTGGAGCATGACACTAAGGAGAACAAACTGATTTTTAAAGGTACAATTCAGATGTAAGAATGTTGGGCAGAGGGTGTAATGGACCAAGAGTTTTATTTTTAGGTGAATCTACAAGGGCTTGTTGATCAGAGTTTGAATCTTTAGTGAACAGATTGCAGCAGCCCTGACAATAATAATAGCAGATGGGATTAATTAACACAATGTCAGCTTTTTCAGCCCTACCTAAATTAATATTTTGTCTTCAAACACAATGCACCAATTTTAAGAAAGCAAAAATCAGAGTTTGCAGGACTCGATCTCGGGTATATTGCTTTTGTACATTCTACCGCAACTCGTGTTTACCCCAGGGACATACGTTGTGGTTATTCTTAGATATGCCACCTAGTTTTACTTGTAAGGAAAAAGAGCATCTTTGTCAAAGAACTCTGGCAACAAACCCAAGGCATCTCACTGTTAGATGCATTCTAATCACAAAGTTTCTCTCTGCCTGGGTGGTGAGTAAGATATTTTCCTTATTGTGTAAATTACAGCAACTGGAACAAAAACAGAAAACTGAGATGACAAAAGCACATTGAAAGCTGCTGTCTGCTCTACATGACATAAAACTGGAAGATGAAGAAAAATGTACCAAAAGAAATGTGGTCACTGCTTGCTGTGTTTTGTAAAGTTTCTTGTAGCTGATTAAAAAGATTCTTCATGAAGAAAGGCTAGCATGTGGTGGGAAACTCAGTACTCTCTCAGGTACAGTGTAATGAAAAATACTTAGCTTATTCAAAAGTTTGCACTTTCTACTCCCCACAACCTCTTCACCCTCAGTTCAGAGCATCCGTGACTAAGCCTGAGAATTCATGAGAAAATAGAAATATACAAAGGGTACAGTCTAAGCAATAGAGATCGTGTGATTACCTCTGCTACAGAATCTGTGCTCCACTCACACATTAAGGTACCCACCAACTTTCAGAACCCCTTCTCAGGATCATTTCTGATGCTGATGCTACTTCTCGGGTATGATTTGATTAGTCATCACTGTGGTGCCATTGCCAAAGTTAATCTTCCTCTCCTTAACCCCTTCATGGAAAAAGGAGAAGGAAATTAGTGGAAGAGGTGTGCATAGTTAAGTGGGAAGCACAGCCACCTGGCTTGCGTAGGCTTTGGGAGACACTGGCCTGGAAGGAGAGTTTCTAGGGCAAATGGGTGAGCATGAGCAGAGAGACACCTTTGCTAGGGAAGAGCAAGGGGACCTGGAGAGTTTGCCAACCACTTGTCACTGCAGCTAGGCTGACAAGCTAACTGGAAAAACTGCTGTATTTAGTATTCTAGTGGTGCTTTTGTTACAGGATAGACCTTGGGAAAAGGAAAAAAAACAGAGTTTAGGGGTGAGGATCTACACAAGTGGCAGGATAGCAGACCCTGCTCCAGAAAATTGTCAGTTGTTGGGCCGGGCCATTACTCGGGCTACTACCCAGAATCTGGGCCCAATGGATTAGACTTTTTATTGATGTCTAACAACTAGACGGTTGATCCACACACCACAAATCTATTCAAGGATTAGTTGTTCTAGACAACACTCAGTCTAAAAGGATAAAATTTTTATTAAATACCAAGTGAATATTATGAGGAATAAAAACTTTAAGATAAATAAGCAGTATTTATTAAATAAACACCACCACTGTCTGAAACCTTTCACCAAAAATATTTCTAGTGCTGTCAAAAGGTAGGTAAGTATATGAGATGATCTGGGAATATGTCTGTACAAATTATTAATTGTGTATGCGATTAGGAACCATATGTGTCTCTGGCAGGCTGCCAACTCCATTCTGAAGATGCCACCTTTTGCTTTTCTCTATGGTCTGTTTGCCTCCATGTTTGGTTGGAAGTCCAAAGGATAGTGGCAAAAGAATAACAATAGAGGGTAGTTCTCTTAAGTCATTGGAAATCTATTTATTCTAGACTAAAGACTTGTCCCTGCCCAGAAGAATGGGTTTAGCAGGTGTGAAGTCACCTTGGCAACAAAGTTGCCTGATAGAGGTGTGTGCTTATGTGGGGAAGCTGGCAAGGGTGTCACCTGATTTATGGTACTGTTGGTTTTAAGGGCAGAGGCTGGTCTGGTTAGGGGGCATTTTCTCCAGTCCATAAGGGAGAGACCACTCACTATGTACCAGCACTATTGATGTGCTGGGAGATAGGCGGGTCCATAACTGAACCCTGCACTCCTAACTTAAGGGGAGGAGCCACTAGACCCAGACATCAAATAATTTCAGGGAACAATAAATGAAGAAAACAGGAATGGGAGTGAGGGTCACAGGGAGAAAACAAGAGATCCAGAGGGGGACACCAAGCAGAGAACCCTGGACAGTGCCCACTGCAAGGGAGGCAATGGACATGGCCCAGAGGTACTCTGCCCAGAGTTGTGACCTAAGGAGGGATTAGAAAGAGGCCCCACAGTCGCAGACTATCCCCCCCTTCCAGCTTCCTCCTCCTGGTAGCCAGGTGGTTGACAAAGAGGTCTTGAGACTTTGTGGGGCCAAAGACAGGGTGTGAATAAATTAGGAGGTGTGAGAAAATGAGCCTGCATGAGGCAGGGGTACTCGTCCTGTCTGCCTTCCTTCCTTTATCCAGGTGGATGACCAAGGACTCCTGAGAGAAGGGTTAGATCAGAAGTGAAGGATGTGGTTCAGATGTTCATTGTTTTTTATTATCCTTATTCTCCTGTGCTTTACATGATTAAGGATAAAAGAGCATAAAGATGTTAGGCTGTACAAAATTTGTGGTGTGTTTTGACTGCTTCACAACTGCTGTGTGCCTCTGGAAGAGTAAAACTGTAAATGAGAAGCTTCATTCCTTTTGGGTGGAGTTCTGGAAGGGGTGTGTGTGTGTTCAAGTGCTAGGGAGCTATGTGCCCAGAGGGGGTAGATGACAAGACAGCAGGTTCCAACAATTGGAAGGTGGTGCCAGATTGGTCTGATCTCTGAAAGTGTGTCTGGGGACTCCAAGACAGACGCAGTGGACTCTCTTCAGGCTACAAGAGCTGGAAGCACCCTGGGGATGCAGAGCACAGAGGCTTGGATTCCCATCACACAGTCCTAGTGGTTGGCCAGGATGGGGCACTCACTAAGATCTGTGACAGTATATTAAGTTAGCTTTAAAGATGGAGAAAGTGGGAAGGAAAGAGAATGCTGGAGGCAACATAGGGAGCTTGTGGCCGAGTCAGGAAGAGAAGACAGGTCTCTTGAATTCCAGTTTCCTGCTGTAACCATCAGGCCCAATGCTGCCTTTTAACACTAGTGTTTTATTTGATCAAGGGCTACGTATCTAACATGTTTATTATTCTTGTTTTGTCAAATAAAAATCCCATCTTTGAGATGCATTACTGAAAACTCCCTCACATATTCTGACTCTTTGCATTTCCCATCTTCTCGAAACAGAGAGAGAAAATATCTCACTCTCTTTTGCCCTGAGGAATGAATAGAGCACCACCTAGGATTAAACGAGCACTGAGATGAAAATTCAACCTTTTCTTACTAGAGTCCCTTTGGTGAAAGGTGGCGATGTGATTATATAATAACTCACACTCTTTCTCACACAAAAGGGATGGATTGGAAAATCTTTGTCTGACAGATGAGGTTTATTTTGTTGTTTCTATTCTGTCAATCTTATTTTCTCTGTCATACCTCTTCACTGACAATTTAGTTCACACATTACATTCATCAATATGCACACACACTTGCACCTACACAGAAGACTCAGCTATTACTAATAATGTAAATATATACATAGTGCCTTTCATCCCAAAGCACCATCGAAGTATGCCCATGATCCTCCAAATGCATCTCTTGCTCCCACAGACGCCCCTTTGACATCCATAGTGATCTGCATGGGTGCGGGGGTCTGTTGAGGCATTTGCAGTATCAGGGTATATAAAGTAATCAGAGGAGCAGCCACCTATGGGTTGAATCACAACAATGAGTTTATAATACGTAGCAAAACTAATTTTGGATGAGAATGTTATCCATCTAACTGATGCACCAAACTGACAACTCTAACTATCTCTTGAACTGCAGAGAAAGACACCTGACCCATAAGTAAGGGTCAATGGACATTCTGCCTTGGAGACCAATCCTACTTTCATTGAAGTCAATACAAGGTTTAGCATTGACTTCAATGAGAGCAGGATCAGACATTGAAGAACTTGTCATTTAGCAAGAAAGAGCTAATCAATAGTAACCTTGAGTAGTACCCTCTGTGGCTTAATAAAATATATAGCAATATACACAGTACTGGTTTATTAATAGTGCCAGATATTTGGCCCAGCTAACCATAAATGTCATGTATTAGTTGGTCTACTAGCCCTGTTTAGTCTTTCTCAGAGGGGAGATAATTAGAAGCTCTGTGATTAAACCAGAATCATCAACAATTAATTTCCAAATGTTATATGTAGTTTCAGTCCATCCATATCAATACTTTCTCAGAATGGTGGTTCTAGTGTGGGTTAAAAGCGTCATGCATTCTGGCTTTCAGTTGTATATCTAGCCATACATCATCCAACACTGCAAGTAATCAAATCATGCACTTGATTTACCTCTGATGTGATATACAAGGTACCTTTAAACGCTAAGGTGTTCACATGAGTATCTCAAAATAATTCTGCTCTCAACCTAAGGGAAATGGGGATATTTTTCTACTGGAGGTGTGTCTGTGTAATGCAGCAGTGGAAATATCTGCAGGGCTACTTTGATTAACTATACTCATGTTGAGATTACAGAAGGACAAATCAGTTCAGATGAGGAGAGATCAAAAACTTCCCTTCACTTCTGACTTTTGTTTTCCATTGCCACATACCTCTACACTTAATTATTTCTGCTGGGACCAGAAGTGGAAATGCCATGTGAAAGGCTATTCTTGCAGCTGACCCAGTCAGAAGTACTGTAAATCTTGCAAAAAAGACTTTTCTTGGGAGATTTCTATCCCAGCTCCTAAAACCAAAGGTGTTCATATAAGCTTTGCATCTGAATCAGCCACCACTTGATTTTCACCCATAAATTACTAAAGACATCAACTTTTTTAAAAAGGAAACCAGTGACCAATATTTAAATATGGGCACTAATTTCTGTCTGACTCTTCTCATTTATCATTCTAACTATAAATAAAATAGAAAATTAACATGATATCTAGTGACCAAACCAACAATATAAGAAAACAAGATTTTGCCTGAAGGATGGGTTTCATCTCCTCTGGTAATTACATAGAGCTTGCCATGAAGAACACATTTCATTACAAGAGGGCATCAGAAGAGATGTAGCTATGTTGTAGTGTGATCTGTCTTTATTTAACTGACTTAATTTGGGAGTGTGGAGAATTATCTGAGATTCCAAACTCCCACTGCATAACTGGAAAAAGGAGCCAAAGAGAATGGCAAAATGATAGACTATGTACAAAAGTTAACCACATTAGTGAAGTTTCTGGTTACAGGTTATAGTTTAGGAAGCAAACATTGCAAACCACTGTAAATGAGGGAGTTCTGATTTATTCTATTTCTATTCCAAAAGAAGTGCACTTTGAAACAACCTCATATTGCCATAGGCTGGTCACTGGAGTGGACTGAATAGACAGAAAGCAATTATTTATGCTAGAATCTTGGTCCTTTAATGGGGAAATTGTATTACTGTGTCTATTTTGTTAATCAGGGAGGGGAAAAAAAGATTTACCATATTTTTGAGGGTCTGTAAGAAAAAAGAAAAATGACAAACTGTGAAAAGGGCATATTTTTCATTAATAATGAAGCTAGAGTCCATAATCCAGGGTTTTGAGCCTTTAATTTACAATTTAACTGGCAGCTCAAACATCCGGATAAGACAGCAACTGAAATAACATTTTATCTAAAGGCTTATCTCCTGCATCGGAAAGGGTATGAGGATTTAATTCTGAGTTTATCCTGTGAGATCACAGAGAGCAAAGCCAGAGAGATATGCTGGATTAATCCCCCAACATGTTAAAAGCAAAACTCATTGTAGAGTCCAGTAGAAAAGAGAGTAAGGGGAATGGGACATAGAAAATCAGCAAATGATTAATCTGGGGAAAGCCACTTGCATTGTGATTTTCTTTTCTTTTCTTTTTATTATAGCAAACTTTTTATAACAAATCTCCATGATTGCATGTGGGATACATGATGTAAAATAATAAGGTTAAGGGGTTAAACACAATCATCGCTGCTGACTTACAATAAAAAACTATTTTTTCTACCTCTCTCCAAATATCTCATTTTAGCTTAAAACTGTATACATTAGACCAGCGTTCGGCAACGTTCGGCACGCAGCTCGCCAGGGTAAGCACCCTAGCGGGCCGGGCCAGTTTATTTACCTGCTTACACAGCAGATTCTGCCGATCGCGGCCCCCACTGGCCGTGGTTCGCTGTCCCGGGCCAATGGGGGCAGCGGGAAGCGGCGCGGCCGAGGGATGTGCTGGCGAGCCGCGTGCCGAACATTGCTGACCCCTGCATTAGACCCTCAGATCCCATCTCCCCATTGTCACAGTGGCACCTAGTTGACTATAGGATTCTCCCAGTGCTTTGTTCAACTAATAATATCCTTAATTTTTTTCCTCTTCATCTAATTATAGCCAAGTAAAGCAAACATTCCTGTCTTTCTGAAATGAAAAAGAATCTGTTTAGAATGAGTTATGGGGTTTTTTTAACTGATTTTCACTGTTAACTTTGTAAATATATTTCATCTGCTAATAGGGACCTACCTAAGTATACGGGGCCAGGTTCTGATAGCTTTCCCGACATGGAACAATACAGTACTCTTTGATCAGCCCCACTGAAGTCAACAGGACCATTCATGGAGTAACACATATCATAGAATGGTCATTTAAAAGTGTTGTTGGTGTTAGTCGGGTGTGATAGCATCAAGTGTGCTACATGCCTGAACCCCCAGAGTGTATATCCTACATGGCTCTCTACGTGCCTAAGTAGTGACTCCCATGTCTACACTGCTATTTTAGTGGTGTACTGTCCCACTGCCACAGCCTTTCCCTGTCACAGTGACAGACTCCAGCAGCAGGGATAGGCTCTGGTGGGGGAGGCTATGGGGAAAGGCTCTAGGAGCTTCTTGTCCCTGAAACCTTTGCCCTTAGCCTTTCATTGCTGCATGTAGCACTGAAATGAGTGTGGACACAACCTGCCTATCACTGCAGCATGTAGCTACTCAAATTCTGCACACTGCCACAAGTGTAGACACCATCTTAGAATTCATAATGGAGACAAAGCTAGCTTCATCCCCTAAAGGTCCCATTTCCACTGCCCACAACTTGTACATTTGTGCTTTGTTTGATGGAGACCTGTGCAGGATTACCCATGTTTACTCCCCCTCAAACATGCTGATTTTCTTGAAATGTCATCCCCCACACCCAAAGCATAACTGTCATCGGAAATAAATGTTTTGGTTTTCATTAAGGATGATGTACAGAACATGTGCATGAAAGCAGTATGGCTGTTGGAAATGAGTGTCTAGAAATGGAAAGTATCATATATGAGGTGGAAGAAAATCTTAAAGAGCTTAATGCACTCAAATAAGAGGCATTGGATAATTTCCATCCCAGAATACTGAAAGCACTGGCACATGAAATTGCTAGTCTGATAGCAAAGATTTTTAACAAATCTATCTATTCAGGGGTAGTATCATATGACTGGAGAACAGCTAATGTCATACCTGTATTTCAGAAATTGAAAAAAAGGTATCTGGGCAATTAAAGACCTGTTAACATGACCTCAGTAGTATGCAGAGCTTTAGAACAAATTGTGAAGGATAAATAATTAAATTCACAGAGGTAAATAGTAAAGAATATGTAATTCATCATGATTTATCAAAGGTAGAGCATACCAGACTAACATAACTTTCTTCTTTAAGAATATAACAGGGTTGTTGTTGTTTTTAAGAGAAGTGCAGTAGATCTAATTTACTTGGACCTCCATAAAATATTTGACATGGTACCACATGGGAAATTATGAGTTAAATTAGGGAGAATGGAGTTTAGGTCGAGAATTGCAAAGTGGATAAGGAGCTGGCTAAAGGTGAGAAGGCAATGGGTTATACTGAAAGTGATTAATCGGACTGGAGGGAGATTACTAGTGGAGTTCCTCAAGGACTGGTCTTGGGACCAATAATATTCAATATTTTTTATTAATGACCTTGGCAAAAAAAGTAGGAGTGGGCTAATCAAATTTGCTGATGCGAGAAAGTTGAATGACATTGTCAAAACATAGTAGCTTCAGAATATTATACAGGAAGATCTGGATGACCTTGAAGACTAGAGTGCTAGAAATGTGATGAAATTCAGTGAGTGTGTGGGTCAATCACAGGATGATTATGAGCCACCAATGTGCTGTGGCTGTGAAAAAGGTTAATGTGCTCTGAGGATATATCATTTGAGGCATTTCCAGTAGAGACAGAGAAGTACTAATGCCCTTGTACAAGGCACTGGTAAAACCTCATTTGGAATACTGGGTACAGTTCTGGTCACCCATGTTCAAGAAAGATGTATTTAAATTGGAACAGATGCAGTAAAGAGCTATTATGATGATCAGGAAAATGGAGGGTTTATATTCTGAGAGGAGATTGGAAGAGTTTGGCTTGTTTAATTTACCAAAAGGAAGACTGAGACGGAATATGATTGTTGTCTATGACTACGTGTATGTATGTGGGGGGGTAAATACCACTATTTAAAAGACACTATTGGCATAAGAACAAATGGATATAAACTGGCCATGAACAAATTCAGTCTGGAAATTAGAAGGTTTCCAGCCATCAGAGGGTAGAGGTTCTGGAACAGCCTCCCAATAGGAGCTATGGGACAAACAATAAATTAGTTGGACAAATTTATGAGTGCATTGTATCATGGCATTGCTTGTGAAGGTAGGCGGCAGGGCACAACAACCTTGAGGGTCACTTCCAGTTTATGTTTTATGTTCCTAAAAGCTCATGCTTCAGGATTTCAGCTGGCAAAATGCAGGGATTAGGAAGGGATTTTTTCCCTCCACCAATGTATTGTTATTTTATTACTTTCCTTCCTCTGACGCATCAAGAGACGGCCACAACTGTACATAGGAACTTTCAAAGCGCCAGAGTAGCACTGAGCTTTCTCTCTCTCTCTCTCGGGTGCTTCACTGTCTGGTTCTTGCTCACATACTCATGGTCTATTCCATATGTGAGTTCAGGAAGGAATTTTTCTCCAGGTCAGATTGGCAATGACCTTGGATGTTTTATGCATTGTTTGAGTGTGGGTGGCTTACCAGGACTATCTGGGTATATTCCTCTGCCATTTCCCTCAGGTATTGCTGCACCTTGGTCCATCCTATTGTCTGCCTCTGCCACGTAATACTCTAGCCTCCTGTGAGCAATAATACTTTGGTCCAATTTCAGTTGTTGGGTTTAGTTTGTGGGTTCTAGGTTGTGTTGGTAGCCTATGATATAAGGGAGGTGAGACTAAATTATCTGGTGGTCCCTCCTGGCCTTAAACTTTAGGACTGTATCACTATATAAAAGGAAATTGTTGAGGTTTTTATTTATGCAACATCTCCTGCCTCTTTTTTGTACATATAACTCAGCAAGATGTGGGCCTTGTCAACCTCAATGGGCTAGGTTCAAACACAATAAAAAACAACTTCTGTAGGGAGATTATGGGGTGAAATCCTGACCCCATTATAGTCACTGGGAGTTTTGCCAAAGACTTCAATGGGACCACCTATAGAGTCACCTGTGACTGCAGGTCCCCAGTGCTCTAGAGCTGTTCTCCAGGCTGCTCTAAGAGCCCCAGTAGCCACTGTGCCACATGCTACTTTATCAGCTTAAAAAACCTGATAAAACAAACAAATAACTTTTTTTAAAAGAGAGACAAGGTGGGTGAGGTAATATCTTTTACTGAACCAACTTCCATTGGTGAGAGAGAAACTTTTGAGCTACACAGAGCACTTGTTCAGGTCTCAAGAATTGTAGTTGTAGAAACAAGCAGATCACCAGTGTAAATCATGCTGTGCGATACCCGTTAATGGTTCAGAGATGTCCAGAAAGACCATGTAGGATGTGATGTCCCAGCCCACCCCCAGCCTCAAAAAATATAATTTTTTGTCCTATGTCTTTCAAGAAGGCCCAGGACCACAAAGTGCACCTTGCTTTTTTTTTTTTTTTTTGCTAGATGGAAAAACAGCTTTTGATAGTGAAAAAAGTGCTTTTGCCCCAGTAAATTTTTTAGTTAAAAAATGGCACATTTGTCTTTTCAGAAATTTGGTAAAATATTGGATTTCTTCCATCTGTAAAAATAACTTTGCATATTTTGCTTGGGGCCAGGACTATCATGGGTTATATTCGAACATTCAACCCATGGCTCTTTCCTATTACAGAAATTATGAAAGTCAAAAGCTATTGAGCACTTTCTGGCCATTTTCACAGTAGATCAGCTCAGCTCTGATTAGTGCAGGTGTTTTTGAAACTGATACACTGGGAAGATTCACAGCATTCAATGGCTCTCACACTTCTCCTGTTACCTCTGCAGTATCTATTAGTACACAGCCAGGCTGTGAATGACATCAACTATGTAAGAAAACTAGTCATCTAGCAGCCAAAGTGTTAATTTTAACTATGTCTCTTTATGTGGAGATGATTATTGCCAATTTAAAAAAAGAGAAAATACTGCAAAATTGCTTCAAAACTTTCAGATAGAATCTTCCTCATCATGCACGTGTATGATGAAACAGTGCTCCAGAGTTACTCAGAGAGGTACAGCATGATCATTATGAGTCCAGAATGCAGGCATCCCAAAATGTATTTACATATCTACTTTACAGTTGCCTCCCACCCAACCCTGTCCCCTGTAATTTTTAGGCTATTTAAGAGTGAGTTCCTTGGTAGGTATAAAAATGAGGATTATTTTTTGTGCGTGTGTCTTTGAATACAGTTACAAGTAGTTACATCTAACTAGTACACCTCTTTTATTACTTAATGTCTTGATTTTCAGTTAAGGCAATGAGAGTACTAAGTGTTCAGCACCTCTGTAAGTCAGCCTGTAAATACATATAGTGCACTGTACATAAGAATTTAGAAGTGCAGAAAGACTATACTGGATTATTATGGCAGCAATGTGCAAAGAATGAAATATTCTGCTATAATGGAAGTATCCCCTAAGTAACAGTGGCAGGGCTTGGAAGATTTCTGGAAGAGACACATGGGCAGAGCCTCTCCAGGGAGGATCGGAAATTACAAACAGGTACAGCAACTGCTATACTTTGTGGCAGGTTGCAGCATCCACTCCCTCCAGCACCAACCCTGGAATGTCAGTCAGTCAGTAAGGAAGGATGATGGGCCCAAGTCCTTGATCCTATGCACTTTGGGATGTCTGAAACCAGCATGCCTCCTCCCAAAGCAATAACCCTAAGCGCTGGTCCACACTAATCCCCTCTTCGAACTAAGATACGCAACTTCAGCTACGTTATTCACGTAGCTGAAGTTGAACTACCTTAGTTCGAACTTACCGCGGGTCCACACGGCAGGCAGGCTCCTCCGTCAACTTCGCGTACTCCTCTCGCCGAGCAGGAGTACCGGCGTCGACGGCGAGCACTTCCAGGATTGATCCCAGAAGATCGATTGCTTACCGCCGGACCCAGAGGTAATTATAGACGTACCCTTAGATCAAGAATTTGGCTGCCCTTTGATAAGCCTTGAGAAAAGGTTCTCCTTTGTCATTTGCCTGCACGCATGCAAGAGTAAACAGAATTTAACCTTAAGTAGCCAAGTTACTTATTTTTCTGTTTGCAGGTCAACATCAAATGTTTCTCTTAACCTGGACCAGAGCTTTACACCAAAGCTCACATGGCATTTAAACTCATTAATTCCTATTTTTAAAGGTTTGTTGGAAGGGGGGTAGGGGGTTGGTAACTGGAGAGGATAGTCAACAGGAACTGGGTAAAGAAATGGGGGCAGGTTCAGCTTCTGTTTAAACAAACTTAATAGTCACAGGTTACCCTGCTCACTCTGGAACCTAGCTTTCAAAGTTTCCCGGATGCACAGCGTGTCCTGCTGGGCTCTTCTAATCGGCTGGCTGTCTGGCTGGGCGTAATCAGCAGCCAGGCGATTTGCCTCAACCTCCCACCCCGCCATAAACGTCTCCCCCTTGCTCTCACAGAGATTGTGGAGCACACAGCAAGCTAAAATAACAATGGGGATATTGGTTTCGCTGAGATCACAGCAAGTCAGTAAGCTTCTCCCTCTCCTCTTCAGATGTCCAAAAGCACACTCCACCACCATTCTGCACTTGATGAGCCGGTAGTTGAAGAGTTCTTTTTCACTGTCCAAGGCGCCTGTATAGGGCTTCATGAGCCAGGGCATTAGCGGGTAGGCTGGGTCCCCGAGGATGACTATAGGCATCTCCACATCCCCAACAGTTATTTTGTGGTCCGGGAAGTAAATACCTTGCTGCAGCTGTCTAAACAGACCAGAGTTCCTGAAAACACGAGCATCATGAACCTTACCCAGCCATCCAAAGTTGATGTTGGTAAAACGTCCCCTGTGGTCCACCATTGCTTGCAGCACCATTGAAAAGTAGCCGTTTCGGTTAATGTACTGGCTGGCCTGGTGGGCCAGTCCCAGGATAGAGATGTGAGTATATACATATCTATAGCCACACCACAGTTTGGGAATCCCATCGCAGCGAAGCCATCTATGATCACCTGCACGTTTCCCAGGGTCACTACCTTTGAGAGCAGTAGCTCAACGATTGCATTGGCTACTTGCATCACAGCAACCCCCACGGTAGATTTGCCCACTCCAAAGTGATTTGCGACTGACCAGTAGCTGTCTGGCATTGCAAGCTTCCAGAGGGCTATGGCCACTCGCTTCTGGACAGTCAGGGCTACTCGCATCCGGGTGTCCTTGTGCTTCAGGGCAGGGGACAGCAACTCACAAAGTTCCAGGAAAGTTCCCTTACGCATCCGAAAGTTTCGCAGCCACTGTGATTCATCCCAGACCTGCAGCACTATGCAGTCCCACCAGTCCGTGCTTGTTTCCCAGGCCCAGAATCGCCGTTCCACACCATCAACAAGACCCATTGCCACCATGATGTCCACGGCGCAGGGTCCCGTGCTTTGCGAGAGGTCTGTGCCCCTCTCAGACTTAACGTCCTCACCGCGCTGCCGTAGCCTCCTCGCCTGATTTCTGAACATCTGCCTCTGAAAAAGGTGGATGATAAGGTGCGAGGTGTTGACAACGGCCATAACTGCAGCAATGATCGCAGCAGGCTCCATGCTCGCAGTGCTGTGGCGTCTGCGCTGTCAATCACCAGAAAAGTGCACGAACTGATTGCCCGCCGGCGCTTTCATGGAGGGAGGGCGGGAGTGACGGTTGAATGACGACAGTTACCCAAAACCACCTTAGACACAGTTTTTGCCCCAGCAGGCATTGGGGGCTTGACCCAGAATTCCAATGGGCAGCGGGTACTGCGGGAACTGTGGGATAGCTGCCCACAGTGCACCGCTTCCAATGTCGACGCTTGCCTCATTAGTGTGGGCTCACAAAGTCGAATTACTGTCCTTAGTGTGGATACACACATTCGACTTTGTAATGTCGGTTCCACAAATTCGCTTTAAGTAAAATCGAACTACTCTCGTAGTGTAGACATACCCTTAGAATCAAACAAATACATAGCCAATATTCATAACTTCAAATACAAAAATTATACACAGATACAGACAGCATAATCATAACCAGCAAACCACAACCTTCCCATAGACACCCCACTTGGCCTCCTCTGTACAAGAACTGGTACAACCATAGGACCTTGGTTGCAACAATGATCTATACGGTCAATGTTTATGTCAATAATGTCACAATATCCATATTCTATCCTGTTTCTGTAAAACACCATATGATATGATACTCTGAAAAACACAGAATTGTAGTAGTTTAATACAATTTTTGTGACTTCTCTTAAAAAAATAAGTTGTGGCTCAAACTGGCAAGTCATCTTTGCAGAAGGATTAGTACCTGCAGTAAGTGAGCTCAACCCTGCCGCCAGTGGAATTTAATGGTAAATTTCCCATTCATTTCAATAAGCCAAGTTCATTTTTTATGTTACTCAACTGGTATCAGAGGTGCATTTAGCAGCATCGAATCAGGATAACACGCCTTGCCAAAAAAAGGAGGACAAGGACCAGGCATCTGTAGCAAGATAGACAGAGATGTAAAAAATAAAACATTTAAAGTGGCATATTAAGTGCACAACTGCCCCTGTAGGAACCCACCTCTGTCAGTAAAAATAGTATTTAAAACCACATTAAGGCAGAACTGATTTGTTTGATGTGGAACTAATGTTATCTTTAGAGCTTTCCTCTTAAAAAAAAATAAAGTCAACAATGCTGGTATCCCTTTTGCAAGACTTTATGATTCAATTTGCTGAATTACATAAAGCTCCAGTAAGAAATGACACATATGGGATGGCTTTTTATTTGAAATTGTGTTTCTTATAGCAAGGTTCATCAAGCTGTTTCATATTTATTTCTCTGATTAATGATATGTCAGAATTCTAATTCTAGCACCAATTTATGGCTTGTTGGCAACTGGAGAATGAAACAGCTATGTAGGCAACAGGCAGTATTGATTTTTATCCATCTTCTTTGAGCTCCAGTAAATGTTTCCCAAATGTGCTTTACTCTTGCAACCAAACTAAATATTACAGTCTTATTTCTATCATCCATTAATTATGTTTCTTCTGAGGGTAGCATATTTCTTAAAGAGCAACAGTGCAGTTGGAGGCTATGATTTAATGTGTCAGTCAGACTGAATTATAGGTTGCATATTTAAGTATTCCTACTATTAAGTTTCCTCACTCACAAAGACAGATCATATCTTTTAAAGGTTATTGAATGTTAGTGGGTTTCTTAAGTCTGGGGATAAAAAAAGAACAAGGATGCTTTGAACTGTTATAATAAGAAATTCAGAGCAGTGACTGTATTCCACATACAAAGAAAACAGAAATGGAGAAAGGGATGGAGGTAGTGGAAAATCTGAAAACACACAGTTCATATACTTCGGAGTTTGATCACTCATTACACCTGTTTGACAAGTGAGATTTAATCGACGCAGTACTACAGAAACTAAACAGTCTCTTCAAAGACAGTCACAGCAGCATCAAAACAGAGATTACGCTGATGAAACTGCTTATGTTCTCAGTATTCTTATATGGATTCAGGGCATGAACTCTTAAGTCAGACAAGAAGAAATGGCTATTGGCATTTGAGATAAAATGCTAGCAAAGTCGGCTTTACATCCTTTATAATATCAGTAAAGAAATTTGATCATAAGATTAATGAGGTAGTGCTGCAGATTCTCACAGAGAAAGATAGAGACTTATTTGCAAGTGACAAAAAAAGTGCAACTTTTTTTAAAAAGTGCAGGGTGTAGTTATAAAAGCCTCTATATGATGAGAAGTGGAAAAATTGATGTTTCAGCAGTATTCACCAAACAAAGCTCCTTTGAACTAAGAAGCTGAATGTGGGCAATAGTGGAAAGGACAGTTTAGTCTGCTTTTTGGTCAATGCTAGAGCTGTGCAAAGTATTCACACCATAACTCAAACCATTCTGAGCAAAGTCTGGGTTTGAGAGCCTCTGGATTTGCATACTATAGCCACAAAGAGTTCACAAACATGGGCTGAGGTTTCTGAGTGGGGATGCAAAGGTCCCTTCCTTCATCAGCTTCCCTTTCATTTTTCCAAGGAGTGTCCATGGTCTTTTCCCTGTCCCACTCTGTATCTGTGGCAGGGCTGACCCACAACATTTTGGCACTGAGGGGGGGAGCTCAAATGACGCCCCCATACCTCCTCGCTTGGGCCAAAACTTTGAAAGGTCTCAATTCTGCCTTCTTCCTGATCTACTCTTCTCATGGTACTGCTCTGCTACCTACCCCAATAAAGGAGAACTAACAACTTAAAATGCCTTGTTCAAAAATTTTAAATAACACTTAACTTTCAAACGCCTGAACAGCAGAGGTAACTTTTCTTGTCTGCATAGTAAACACTGGCATTTATATCTGTTTGAATAATCAAAGTGGTGCTTTCTGTGCCTTCTTGGTTGCAAAGAGTTGAACTGCTTCCTGAAGGTTCTCAGCCTGGGCCAGCTCATGCTCTATTGAGATGGTTGCAAGGCTGACCAGCTGATCCTGTGTCATTGTGGAGCGTAGATCTGTTTTTATTCATTTCAGCTTGGAGAAGCTGCGTTCTCCCCTGACAACTGTTATAGAAAGTGTTAGAAGTATGGGCAGAGCAACAAAAGCATTTGGAAAGAGGGTGGTCATCTTATTTGTGCACATATATTCCAGAACAGCCTTTGGAGTTGATCCTGCAGAAATGTATCTTGAAAGGGCTTTCAGTTCATCACCTAAATCACTTGCATCAATATCGTGCATGTCATCATGTGTCAACATTGTCTCTAGTGTCCTGCATTGCTGGTGTAGGTCTTCTTCTCTGACAGTCACCATTGCAGGGACATTTCACTAGGTTCTGTTGTTGTTACAAAATGCACCATTAAAGTCATTTTTTTCCGTATGGCTGATGTCAGGTGTGCAGTTCAGAATACCAGAGTAATATCTTGCTGACTTTAGATCTGCCACAATCTTCTGTTTGACTTTTGTTGCCAGTAACTGTATGATCTCATTTTGAATTGTTTTTCCAAGGTAGTGGTGTATGTACATTTCTTTGGTGGTGACTCTTCTTAGATGCTCTTGGAGTACAGCATCAAACTCAGCCATCAGCTCCACAATTTTAAGGAAGTTTCCATTGTTTGGCACATACAGCTGATCTGAAGTGCCATGCAGTACTAGGTTTTAGGTAGCAAGAATTCTCAGAACATTTTGCCAGTAAAGAGACTCTGATGAATTCGTCTCTTGATGCTGATCATCTATGGTGACCTTTAACCTTAGTCTCATCTCAAGCTTTTTCCACCTATGGAATGCTCTCTGGTGATTTGCTGCCTTCTCATGGCATGCCAAATTTCTAGCCAGATTTTTCCAGTCCTTTGTTGCTATAAAACCCAATGTGGCTGGAACATTAGACTGGAAGCGTTTGCAATAAAAACAGTATGCAGCATTCTGGGTTTTTGAGTACATAAGCCATGGCCTCTCCATTTTGTCACCATTGGGGATTTCACACTAGTAATGTGTTGGATGGAAACTTCTATTTTCATTGTCTTTGGGGAACATCATGTTTTTCACTTGCTGTGGCCCATGCAGTATAAGGAAGTCCCTCAGGCTATTGCTCAAGTGGGTCCACAGTCCTGGATCATCTAGACTTAAGGAACTAAACTCAGCAGCAGCTGTTTCTTGCGCCTCCACCACACTCTTCTCTGATCTACACTTTTCTTCAGGAATGTGCGTAGTTACATCCATTTGAGATGGAGTTATGGATGCTGCAGTAGCTGCCAGGTCACCTGCACTCTGACTAACTGGAAGATCAGGCATCTCCTCACCACTCACATCCTCACTGGGGCCGGAAGGCTCACTGTGAACATTTGTGTCTATGTATCTCAGGAGAGCTCCTTCCTGCTTAGATAGAAAAGCTTCCTTTGCTTTCTTTCTTTTTCTGAATGCTGCCCCAGAGGGGCGTTTTCTTCTTTCACTCATGACTGCTGTTCTCTGCCAGCTACACTCAACACTCAATTGAAGGGGACAAATAAGCAGGCTGGTAGCAGGGCCTGAGTGAGGGAAGATATCAGCATCTTAAGAGCCTAACTGGCTCCTACTACTTCAGTTGACTGCCTGTTCTCCTCAAGTGGGTTCAGGGAAGCAGCAGGAAACAGGAAGCTCCCTTAGAAGCTGGTGTTAATCAGTCCAGGCTCCTGAGAGTGCTAGAGAGGTACATAAGAGGCTCCTCCTCCTCTCTCTCCCTGCAGCTCCTGCTGCTTTCTGTTATTCCCTCTCACCTTTTCTCCTGCCTGCCTGTTATGTCTCTTGTGCCCTCCTTCATCCAGCACAGCACTCCACCATCTCCGTGCATCTAGAGCAGACAGAATACATATGTACCAGCGACAGACACAATTTTCTACACTCCGTGTCCTAGTGGCGCCACCCTCCCCCCCCCACAGTCTGGCACCTGAGGTGGCCACCTTAGTTCGCTTCATGGTAAGGCCAGCCCTGATCTGTGGGCAGGTGGACCTCTACTTGGCTTTACAAGAGGCATCAGAGGGCTACAGCACACTAGCAGCCACTTTCAGGCTTCTTAGTATGAGAAGGAGGATGAGCTTTCGTGGGTGAATCCGAAGAAGTGGGTATTCACCCACGAAAGCTCATGCTCTTATACATCTGTTAGTCTATAAGGTGCCACAGGTCTCTTTGCTGCTTTTACAGATCCAGACTAACACGGCTACCCCTTTGATACTTGGTATTAGCAATTGCCTTTAATACTGAAAGGGGTCTTCGTGGTAACAGGAAAATGTCAACGCTAATATTGATAGAGCTTGAGGAGCTAGACAGGAACAAGGAGACCAGCTAAGAGGGAAATTTGAGAGGGTTCAGTTATTTGATTTCAAATCTCACAGGGAATCTGTAGGGGCTGGCTTGACGCCAGTCCCTGCAAACAAACCTATAAAGTACAATTTGTAACTTCTCCATCACTGAACCTAGAAGTAGAGTTAGTTAGAAAATGGGAGTAGATGGGCAGGGAGAAGACAATATCAAGTTATTGGTGAAAAACTGAAACCTGAAAATTTCCCATCAAAAATCTGTGGCTGAAAATTGAAAATTTTGATTTGGAAATGCTGTCAGTATGTCTCATGAGTTGTACTTCAGGTGCTCATGCCTCCATTCTCCTCCCGTGGCCAGGCTCCCTGGAAAGACTATATTTCCAGGTATATTGTGGTTTCCAGTCTTAGTGAGCTGCAATAGTGTATCATGGGAGTCCCTGGCCACAGTCCAGGCACCCAACCATAACTCCCATGAGGCATCACAGCAATATTTTTGAATCATAAATTTTCCAGTTTTCAACTGAATTTTTTTTTGGTTTTCAAGTGTTCATATTTTATAGACTCAGAATTTAAGGCCAGAAGGGACCATTGTGATCACCTAGTCTGGACATTTCAGGCCACTCACCCACTCCTCTGATAGACCCATGACCTCTGAGTTATTGAAGTCCTCAAATCATGATTTAAATACTTCAAGTTACAGACAATCCACAATTTACTTTAGTTTAAACCTGAAAGTGACTGTGGCCCCATGCTGCAGAGAAAGGTCAACACCCCATGCCCCCGATACTCTGCCAGTCTGACCAGAGGTAAAATTCCTGCCTAACCCTGATATCGTGATCAGTTAGATCCTGAGCATGTTGGCCAGACCCAAAAGCTAGACTCCTGGGAAAGAATTATCTGTAGTAACACAGAGCCTGTCCCATATAATATCCCACCTCTGGCCTTTGAAGATATTTGCTGCTCGTAGTCACAGATGGACTACATGCCATCATCATATCATCCCCTCTATAAACTTATCAAGCTCAATCTTGAAGTCAGTTAGTTTTGTTTCCCACGCACCCCCCGCCCACACATACAATACTTCCCTTGGAAGACTATTCCAGAACTTCAGTCCTCTGAAATTTTCACTCATTAGAAACCTTCATCTAATTTCAAGCCTAAACATGTTGATGGCCAATTTATATCTATGTGTCAACATTGGTGTTTAACTCCTCTCCCTCTCTAGTATTTAATCCTTTGATGTATTTATAGAGAGCAATCATATCTCACCTCAGCCTTTATTTGGTTAGCTAAACAAGCCAAGCTTGAAAAATTTTCCATTTAAAAACAATTTTGCAGAGGTTACCAACATTCTAGATACCAATATTCACAGTTCTAAACCTAGCCACCTTATTCTATCAATGGTTTATTACATACCAATACCCATCTTTTTTTAACATTAGTCCCATGGATGCCAAAGATATTTGTACATACAGTTAGATACGCTCGTTGATAATAACCCTAGAGGTGCTTGAAATCTGAGTTGCAACTTATTTGATAATTGTAACGCCTTTTCCATTTGTGAGTTATCCACAAACTGATAATGTTTTCAATTAACTTTTTGTTATTTAAAATTGTTTGATGAATAGTGTTTACAACCATGTTTGAGGTTAGCATTATTTGTGAACTGCTTTTACAGAGACTTTTTGGGTCAATTCAATATTCAGAATTTATTGCTCAAGCCATAGGACTCGTCACCAATGTGAAAAGGTAAAACATCTGTTTCTTAATTGGATGGTCTAGCCTTCATAAACTGCTTCTGCTCAAAATTAGGTTGGTTTAGCCATGACACAGATTTTTTTTATTATTATATGAATCTCAGTGACAAGCATCAAATGTCACTAACAAGTCTTGCAAATATTCATGCAAAGAAAATCAGTCATACTGTAGGAAACTGGTTTTCACTCAGCTGTAATTATGACCATTTTGAACCTAAAGTTCAAAGTGAACACAAATTATGCATTTGAATTTTAAAGAGACCCAGACAAGTTTTTTAAAAAAATCTAACCCTTATTTTTATTTTTCATTTTAATACATTTCATGGATCTGGTCAGGTGTTCTCTTCATATTTCTGGCCTTGCCAGAAGCACCAAATATTCACATAAAAGTTTGCAAGCAATTTCTAGCATGCTCTAAAGTTAAACCCCTTTAAGAATTTCATGCAAGTACCACAAAAAAGAGTTATTTGAATTAAACTAGAAGAAATGGCACATATGTCAGTGAGAGAGAAAGGACCATTTTCAGAGAGCAATACCACCACATGATTGCCACAGAGGTCTGGAAAAGACAATCAGAAAAGGCCCCAGTCTTGTTTAACCTGTATCACCTCACCATGGGCCTGATCCAGGGTTTATTGAAAGCGATAGAAGAAATCCCACTAACATCAGTGGGCATTGAATCAATTGTATAGTCCAATCCTACAATGACCTTCAGACCTCTGCCCCTGCAACGTCCCCTATTGAAGCCCATTGCAAGATTACAGCCTGTAAAATGAAGCATTTTACATTAATATACTGATATACTGCTGACAAAATGCTGTAAGAGCATTGACAATCTTTTTTTGCGGGGTGGGGAGAAAGGGTGGGCCTTCTTGTTTTATTTGAAGAATAATCTGTGTGGTATTTCTCTTTATTTTTTCTCACTTTCATTTTTTGGATGAGAGGTGCAAGTTGTTTTTGAGTGACACATAATATAGTGCCATAATATTAATGTTATACAGTACAGCTATACAAAAGTTATGATAATTCCATGAAATTGCATAGAAACATATTCATCATTTTATTCCAAGCCATTATATGACAGGGAAATCTCCCTCCCTTCCCTGCCCTCCTCTTTCATGACTATTTCCACAAATGAACGTTTCTACATATTTCCCATGCAAAATGATTTTTATCCAGAAGATATTTCAAATTTAGATTTTTTAAAATAAATTTAATAAAATACTTTTGAGAGTCGATCAGAATATTTCTAATGGGTTTTCAGTGAAATTGGTCCATTTTTGAAAACCTCGGGTGAAATGAGATGACACCTTACTTCAGTTTTCAATGTTTTCAAATGCAATTTCCTCTTTTTCATGCTTTACTATTATATAGCAGTTTTAAGCTAGTACTCCCAATTCATAGTAACTACAGTTAAACCAGACCAGATTTCATCACCAGCTGCTGAATCCCCTATCTCAAACTCTTATCTCCTTCATTCTTCATGACTATCATCCTCCTAACTTTTAAGAAGAGATAGTTGATCCCTCTGTGTCTCTGTTGCGTTTACATTTCTCCAGTTTCAGTAACTATTTATTCTAGGGCCATGTGCATTTTGGTATTTAATGTGCATCAGACCACATGTGTATAGTAAACTATAGATTAGCATACACACTTTTGGACGCTTATTCAAAGAGACAGCTACTAACTGGAGGAAAGGAAACCTATTAACTTCAAGTTGGGTTGTTATATAATTAAAATAACCTTTTATTTCCAGGAATGTCTAATATAATTTTCTGCCACAAATTTGGCAGATTTATCCTGGGTTTAGGGTTTTCTAAAAGAGCATACGGATCCTTTGTTAGTGAGAGTAAATGTTCATAATATATGCTGTACTGTCAGATTGGAGTTTAATAACTGGAAAACAGCTGAAAGTAAAAATAGATCAGTTAAAATGTCAGAACTCCCGAACAAGACATTTTCCCTTGGGATGCACCAGATCTTGCGCAGATATCATAATCTCCCAGGGTTGACATTCATGCAATACCAACAATCTCAGTTTCTGGAAACCATCAGCACTTAATTCCCTGAAGACAAATTATATATATAAAACTATCCATGTTGTTCTGATTCCCCGCACCTTAAGTTTCCTGTGTTCCTTTTACAGTTTTGATCTGTATTTAAAATTTTACAATTGCTGAAGCCTGCAGCTCCACTCAGCCTCAAACTCTGGAGGCTTCATAGCAAAGAAATACCTATTCAACGGGTAATTCCAATGTTGTCCGGTGAACAGTTCTTAAGTTATCAGTTCAAGATTAGCTTCTTAAACCCTTCGATTGAACTGAGAAGACTATCATCTAGTTCACTTATGCCTAAAGTATACAACTTCTTAGGCAGATAAAGAAATAAATCCCAAACCTATTTGGTTAACATACCACTTTACAACTGTTTAAATATATATATATATATAAAACCATGGGAAGCAAATATGGTTTCCAAAATTCAACAAAATCTGTTTATCTTTTCTTCCTGTGCAAAACCATTGGCTAAGCAGGGCTAGTGAGACATGGGAGAAGTGGTACAAAGGAAAGGTGGTAGATAAGGAGAATTCCTAAGGCCCATTCCTAGATAGTTAGGGCCATATTTCTATAGGTATTTAGGCATGGGATTTTTTTTTTAATGCTTAGGTTCCTAAATCTCCCACTGATTTCAAAGTAAGTTAGGTGCCTAGCATCTTTTGAAAATCTCACTAGGTGCCTATCTGCATTTTTAGTCACTTAATTATCATAGAAAATCTGGCTGATAGATGTACCAGCACTGATACTTCAAACCATCCTTATCTTGCTTATAACCCTATGTGCAGGGCTTCCGAGTGCTAGCATTGGCTGCCTCTTGTGTACACTTGTGTGTACTGTAATACACAAAGGCATTGGGGCTGCTCCTAATGCAGAACTAGAAAAAAATCAGCATCAGAAAGAAATATCACCTAACACCAGTGTTCCCTCTAAAGTTTACATCGATGTGAAGAATGAATTTTGTTATGTGCACCAATATGGAGATGATGGATCACCTTCATATTGGTGCACATAACAAAATTCATATGGTGTGTGTGGGGCTGAGGGGTTTGAAGTGTGGAAGGGGGCTCAGAGCTGGGGAAGAGCGTTGGGATGTGGGGGGATGAAGGCTCTGGCTTGGGGTGTGGGCTCTGGGTTGGGGCTGGGTATGAGGGGTTTGGAGTGCAAGAGGAGGCTCAAGGCTAGAGTGTAGGGGGGGTGCAGGCTTTGGGGTGGGGCCAGGGATGAGGGGTTTGGGGTTCAGGCTGCTCTGGGGCTGCAGTGGGGAGAGAGAACTCCCCCCAGCCCTCTCTTGCTGCAGCAGCTCGGGGCCGGAGGAGAGGTGTCTCTTTCCAGCTGTGACAGCTCTGGCAGGGCTGGGCTGGGTTGAGGGAGGGGCTCCTCTCCCCGGCAGCTACGGCAGGCCTGGGCTGGGCAGGGCTGAGGGAGGGGCCCCCTCACCCGGCCACAGCAAGTCCGGGGTAGGTCCATGCTGGGGCCGGTGTGCAGGGGTGCTTCTCCCTACCATGGCAGGTCCATGCTGGGGGAGAGGCATCTCTCCCGCCACAGCCCTGAGCCCCTGCGCGGGGCTTAATAGGCAGCTGCACGGCCATGCAGCTTAGATGGAACTTAGCCCAACGCTTCCTGCAAAGGTGAAGCAATAAGACAAATAGCTGTGTCTCATTCAGCTCTAACTCATCCATTCTGTGTCTAACTCATTCTTTAGCCATTCAATCAGCTGTAGTTTTGAGCAAATTAAACCAAGATACACTATTGAAAAAAAAGTTAAAATGAAGCATTTGGCAGGTCTTGTAGTATTAGGGTATAAATGGAACAACCTTAATAACTTACAGAATCTTCTCCTGTGGCACAGAATATAGGCATTAAAAAGATAAGGGAGCACCTCATTGATAAATATTAGGGCTGTATGGAGGATGAAAGTTTCATTTTGCACACAATTTTGAGATTTCACAATCTGGCTTTTCTCTGAAGAGGAAGAAAAATTTGAAATTTTGAAATTCTCCATGAAGGATAATTCTGAAGGGAAACAAACTGGTTGTTCAAAGCATTTCATTTCAACAAAATCAAATGCTAGATTTTGTTTTTGTTTTTTAAATTTTGTTTATTATAAGATTTTTTCCCAAAAAATTCAAAATGAAAAGTTGTTTCAAAATGAAAAATGAAATGTTTTGTTCCAAGAAAGTCAAAGCATCTTTCCCCCCCATGTTTTCTTCTGAAACAAAATTTGACCCAGTTTTATGATGCATTTTGATTCGGACAGAACCACATATTCTGACAAAATATGGTTCCATGAAAGTTTATCTAACCAGCTCTAATAAACATCTTTTTCAATATCCTGTTACATAAATTTACTTTTTTCTTAGTGCACTTTTTATTATATCTGACAACTTTACCTTATGTGTTTTGATATTTGAGTCAATTTTTCATATTTAAAAGTCAGTATTTTTTTTAGTGGAAAAAGGTGTGGGGATTGTCACTAAGTTGTAAGCGACTATGCTTGACTACACCTTTCCTTCATACTCATTTAATTATTTATTAGAGAGATCAATTTATTCCTAAGTGGAGTACAGGATCTGGTCCAGGAGGTGAATATAGCTGAGTCACTTGGTAACAGTGACCATAATATAATTAAATTTAACATCTTTGTAGAGAGAAAATACTGTAGTATTTAACTTCAAAAAGGGGAACCACACAAAAATAAGGAAGCTAGTTAATAGACATTAAAAGGAGCAGTCACAGGGATGAAATGCCTGCAAACTGCATGAACAGTATTTAAAAGCAACATTATAGAGACTCAAACTAAAAATGTGTCTCAATTAAAAAAAACACACACAAAAAAAAACCCAGTAAGAGGTTCAAAAAAGAGGCCACCATAGCTAAACAGCAGAGATAAAGAGGCAGTTAGAGACAAAAAGGAATCCTTTAAAAAATGGAAGTCAAATTCTGGAGAAAATAGAAAAAAAAAAAAATAATGGAGATATCTTATCTCCTAGAACTGAAAGGGACCTTGAAAGGTCATCAAGTCCAGCCCCCTGCCTTCACTAGCAGTACCAAGTACTGATTTTGCCTCAGATCCCTAAGTAGCCCTCTCAAGGATTGAACTCACAACACTGGGTTTAATAGGCCAATGCTCAAACCACTGAGCTATTCCTCCCCCCTAAGGAAGGAGCATAAACTCTGGGAACTCAAGTAGAATAAGGCAGGCTAAGACAGAATTTGAAGAACTACTAGCTAAGGAACCCCTCCTCCCCCAGCATTTCATTTAAAGTATATCAGAAGCAAGAAGACTGCCAAACAGTCAAAGGGGCCAGTGGGCAATTAAGGTGCTAAAGGAGCACTTAAGGAAGAAAAGGATGTTGCAGAGAACTAAATGAATTATCTGTATCAATCTTCACTGCAGAGGATGCAGGTTAGATCCCCATTCATAAGCCATTCTTTTCAGGTGACAAATTTGAAACTGTCCCAGATAGAGGTGCCAATAGATGAGGTTTTGGAAAATATTGACAAATTAGAGAGTAATACGTCACTAGGACCAGATAGTATTCACGCAAGAGTTTTGAAGAAACTCAAATATGAAGTTGTAGAACTATGAAAGGTAGCATATAACCTATTGCTTAAATCAGCCTCTGTACCAGATGACTGGAGGGTAGGTAAAGTAACGTCTATTTTTAGAAAAGGGTCCAGAGTTAATCCTGGCAATTACAGGCTGTTACCCCCCTAGAAATAGATTTTGGGGTCGTTGTACATAGTTTTCAATGTGCAACATCAGTTAAAAGGGGAAAAAAAGCTAATTGATTAGGAACCACTAGGAAAGGGATACAAAAAATTAAAGCAGAAAATATCATAATGATGCTATATATATCCTTGGTATGCCCACACCTCAAATATTGTGTGCAGTTCTGGTCCCTCCATCTCAAAAAAAGATATATTAGAATTGGAAAATGTGCACAGAAGGGCAATGAAAATGATAGAAGGATGTAACAGCTTCCATGGAAAGACAGATTAAAAAGACTGGGACCATTCAGTTCAGAAAAGAGATGACTAAGAGTGATATATGATAGAGGTCTATAAAATCATGAATGGTAAAGAGAAAGTGAATAAGGAAGTATTATTTACCTCTTCACATAATGCTTGGATTAATTTCACCTGATGAAATTAATAAGCAGCAGATTTAAAAAAAACAGAAGGAAATACTTCTTCACACAGTGCACAGTCAACCTGTGGAACTTGTTGCTAGGGGATGTTGTGAAAGCAAAAAGTATAAATGGGGTGAAAAAGAATTAGATATGTTTGTGGAAGATAAGCCATTCAATGGCTATTGGCCAAGATTGTCAGGGTCACAACCCCTTGCTCCAGGTGTCCCTAAACCTCCAACTGCCAGAAGCATGTGGCACTGGCCACTGTCAGAGATAGGATACTGGGCTAGATGGACCATTGGTCTGATCCAGAATGGTCATTCTTATGTTCTTATAAAAGCACAGTTTACCAGCTCTGTCCTTGTTACCCTGCAATGCAAGTTAAAACATGTTGTTTTACATGATTAAACATAAACCCTATGTTGTAATTAAAATCACATTTAAAAATAATAAAGGTCACCATTTCAAATCCATCTTAGTTCAGCAGCTGCCAAGAGTTATTATTGTCTGACAGCTCTTTGATGGTGTATGTGAAATTGATCACATGGGAGGGAGGTGTCTCAATCCACTATCTAGTGGTCAATGGACCACATCACAAAATCTACCATCCCAGTTAGTATTTATTGGCATTCTCATCGACAACCTCATCAGAGAGACTGAAGACAGAGAGCCACATCCAAAGCTTATTGCAGTCAATGGAAAGACTCTCACTGATTTCAAAGGGCTTTGGATGAGGCCCTGATTGAGCACGGGCAATGAACTGCCTTTTAATTTCCCTAGAAGAGATTCAACCTGTGTAGGAATTGAGACACACTGATGAGGCACTGTGGTCATGTGGGGAAACTTGTACTTTGCTGTGCTCATTCAATGGATGAATTGTGCAGACAATCTGCCATTATTTGTCACCATCAGAACCACTTTTTTTTAATATTGACATTTAAAACATAGGTAATCAATAAAAATGAACATTTTCCACAGCCCAGAAAGAAAGCTAAAGGAATGAAATACTTCTGAGAATGAGAAAATGCTACTTGACCTTTAATAGGCTATTTCCTCCTCTTTTTGCCTGATGCTGTTTCATTTACTCCTTTACCTTTCATTGCTTGCCCCTTCCACTCCTTCTCTCCCCCCCTACTGATTCTCTCTTTGGTCCAGTGACTTCATTCTGGAGCTGATTCTGGCAGAAAGTGAGAGTGGTGTGTTAAAAAAAATAGCGTGTTTTCCTTTCTATCTCCGTGTTATGTTACGCCATGTCATGCCACAAAGGAATGAAACCAAAATAATAGACAAGAAAATGACAATACAGCTGGCAGAATTATTTTTCTCCTTAACTTCTGGGAGGAAAATATAGCAGAAAATCTTATTATTATAGGAAGGATGAGTGATTTATTAAAAAGGCTTGTTATCAACACAAGACAGCTTGTTACCGATGTGCTACATATTCTGCACAGTTGAAGTGTGAAGAAAATTGGTAGGGCCAATTATAGCAAAAGTCTGATATATACAGGCAGAAGAAACATCTCTTGATCAAAGTGGAGTTGGTGAAAAGTTTTAGTGCCTTAGACCTTCACTCATCAGAACTGGCACCAGCTAACAAGTCAAGTTACAATATGGAGCACAAATGAAAGGTTGTAACATTTTATTAATATTTTTCATGTTCCTAGTGCAACATGTTGGGTAGTGTCCCATCCTTTCATCTAGCTAGACAATTACCTTGGCTTCAGTATAAGTAAACATCCTTCATAACTTTATTAGCACGATAACAAATCTCAGCTCCTCTCGGCTAGTGCTTGCATTGTTTCCTCCTGACTTTGAGGTGTGCACTGAGAAAAGCCTGACTCCCTGTATAAATAATAGTCAAGATGCTTTTTGCTATCACAAGGCCAAATCTTGCTCATCTTACCACTGGATGAGTACATTGATGTGGCTTTGGCCCTCAGGTGAATACCTATTGAAACAGTAGGTCGATCTTAAATGCAACATCATTCAAGGAAACCTACTCATAAGATTCTGACATAGGGCTCTCTCTGCATTCCCTGTTCAGTTACCTCCATGGCCAGTTCCTTCTTAAGGAGGAGAAGCAAGTTCTATCGGGCATTCCTTCCCCTGCACAAGTGAAAGGGAAGCTGGCAGAAGTGGGCAGCGAATGGGTGGAGCCTTGGCTCTGCCTCACCAATGTGTCTGCCAGCAGAGCTGAGCTGCCATGAGAGGGGAAGTAATCTGCTTCTGGTAATCACCTATACCTTCTGGAGTCCCTTCTTGGAGCACTCTTGGTCCAATGTACATTTTACTCTTCCCTCTCAGTGGCTCAGTGGGTCATGGGGTCTCTGTGTATTTTCTCACTTTCCCTTTAAGAGCAATAGAGGGTCTGCATCTCCTGCTCTTGGCATTTCCCTCCCTCCAGCCGCCCTGAACATTGTGTTTTCCCTATGCTCAGTTGACAAGCCTGGGCAGTCCCAACCACATGCAGAATACCCAGGACCAGCAATTGGATGTCATGGCATGTCAATTAGGTTCATTGTCTGGCACCTACAGGCTGTTCTCATCTCATGCATCTGAATGAGCAGATATTTGGGGTCTTGGGGGTCATTCTCCTCTCTGAAGTCTCCAAAGTAGCAGAAGGCAACACTTTCATGGGCTGTGACAAGCTACACATCTCCCCTTAAGCTAAGAAGGAAGTGACTATCTAGTTCTTATAAAAACAACACTGAGGTGCTATCGTGACCAGGACCTTACAAATGTGAGATTTGTTTTAGTTTGGAGATAGGTTAGCTTCATAAGTGCTACCTGATTAAAAAGGACCTTTATTTGTTACTACTGTGAAACAGGTGACTTTGCCATGGTATTTATAAAGACAAGAAAGCAAAATGTTAAAACAAAATGAAAACTGGGGAAGGTCTCTTGCTGCACCAGCTCAAAGCCACAGCTCTATAATAGGAGTAAGTCATTGTCACGGCCTTTGAATCTTTTAAAGCTTTATTACTCACTCAATGACCTTTTCAAAACAGACTTTTTGAAAGGAAAACAAAAGTTTAAACTCTTCCCAAGCAGCTTCAGGGATTCACTGTTAAAGTCGAGCAGATCCAACATGGTGGCTGGCTAGGTCTTAATTCTAAAACCTTCTAGTGTTATCTAGGAGAAGTTGAAAGGGACTGATGAACTCACTGTGAAGCTGGGATTTGGGATAGTACATTAAGTGTCAAGAGAAAAGAATGGATCACAAGGCAAATTCAGTGTTGGACATGCTTGCACTGGGTCACTTTGGAGGAAAGGATCCTGCTTCTTTTCCCACAGGTTTGGATATCCTCCAGTGCAGCTCTGCTGATAGAGGTTTGAGGATGCCACTAGTGATTGAGGAGGAAGCATACTGTTACCACTGGTCCCCCCATGGTATTGGAGCTTTGGTGATTTAAACATCAGCCCCAATGTATTTTCCCCAAGCTCCTACCCTCTGTGGTCAAAATTATGAACCTGTGGGGCATAAACTGTTATTATACATCTTGCCTTAGTTACTCTACTAAGTAGTTACTCTACTCTACTTTACTTAGCCCTGGTCTATACTATGAGCTTAGGTCAAATTTAGCAGCATTAGATCCATTTAACCCTGCACCCGTCCACACGACGAAGCCATTTTTGTCGACTTAAAGGGATTTTTAAATTGATTTCTGTACTCCTCCACGACGAGGGGATTAGCACTGAAATCGACATAGCCGGGTCGAATTTGGGGTAGTGTGGACGCAATTCAATGGTATTGACCTCCAGGAGCTATCCCAGAGTGCTCCATTTTGACCGCTCTGGACAGCACTTTCAACTCAGATGCACTAGCCAGGTACACAGCAAAGCCTTGGGAACTTTTGAGTTTCATTTCCTGTTTGGCTAGCGTGGCGAGCTCATCAGCACAGGTGACCATGCAGTCCCAGAATTGCAAAAGCTCCAGCATGGACCAAATGGAAGGTACTGGATCTGATCACTGTTTGGGGAGACGAATCCATGCTATCAGAACTCTGTTCCAAAAGACGAAATGCCAAAATATTTGAAAAAATCTCCAAGGGTATGATGGACAGAGGCTACAACAGGGATCTGCAGCGTGAAAATTAAGGAGTTCAGGCAAACCTACCAAAAAACCAAAGAGCAAACGGCTGCTTCAGGTCAGAGTCCCAGACATGCTGCTTCTATGATGAGCTGCATGCAATTCTGGGGGGGGGGGCTACCAGTACCCCACCTCTGTCTGTGGACACCTGCCAGGGGGGAGTCTCATGCAACAGGAATGAGGATTTTTGGGGACGAGAAAGATGAGGAGGTGGAGGAGGAAGAGGATAGCGCACAGCACGCAAGCGGAGAAACCATTCTCCCCAACAGCCAGGAACTGTTTATCACTCTGGAGCCTATACCGTCCCAACCCTCCCAAGGTGGGCTCACGGACCATGAAGCCGGAGGAGGCACCTCTGGTGAGTGTACCTTTGTAAATATAATGCATGGTGTAAAGGCAAGCATGTTTAAGGATTAATTTGCCCTGAAGACTTGGGATGCATTCGTGGCCAGTACAGCCCCTCCTTTTAAATGGCCAACCCAATGGCTTGGTAGGGAAAGGAGGCCGCTGCTGTTTGAAAACATTCCCATATGTCATGAAGGCTGAAGAACTCGAAAGACCATGGCTTACCATGGCTGCCTGCAAGCTGAATTCTGTTGCCTGGCCCTGCGTGTGTGATCTCTCACACCAAACCGGCAGGCCCTCAATATAAGAGGCAAAATGTGACCTTGTACTGAGAGCACATGTGCTATGTAATGTTAACAGCTTGGTTTACCGTGAAAGAGTCTACCCATTGTTCTCTAAAATGTGTCTTTTTAAATACTACTCTTCCTTTTTTTCCTCCCACAGCTGCAAATGTTTCAACGCTCCCCCATCATCTCCGTCCCAGAGGCTAGCACAGATAAGAAGGCAGAAAAAAAACGCACTCACGATGAAATGTTCTCTGAGCTCATGCAGTCCTCCCGCACTGAAAGAACTCAGCAGACTGCATGGAGACAAACAATATCAGAGTCCAGGAAAGCAGAAAATGAACACGAGGACAGGAGGGATGAGCGAGTTGAGAGGTGGTGGGAGCAAGATGAGAAGTGGCGAGAGGAAGATGAGAGGTGGCAGCAGTGTGATGAGAGGCAGCAGGATGCAAGGCTGAGGCTACTGGGGGATCAAACTGATATGCTCCGGCATCTGGTGGAGCTGCAGGAAAGGCAGCAGGAGCACAGATCGCCGCTGCTGCCCCTGTGTAACTGCTTGCCCTCCTCCCCAAGTTCCATAGCCTCCTCACCCAGATGCCCAAGAACGCGGGCGGAGGGGGGGGGTTCCAGGCACCCAACCACTCCACCTCAGAGGACTGCCCAAGCAACAGAAGGCTGGCATTCAATAAGTTTTGAAGTGCAGTGTGGCCTTGTCCTTCCTTCTTCCCCTCATCCACCACTCCACCCCGTGCTTCCCTCCTCCCTCATGCCTCCCGGGCTACCTTGGCAGTTATCCCCCTATTTGTGTGATGAATTAAGAAAGAATGCATGATTTTGAAATAATAATGATTTATTGCCTCTGCAAGCAGTGATCGAAGGGGGGAGGGCAGTTGGCTTACAGGGAAGTAGAGTGAACCAAAGGGGCGGGTTTTCCATCAAGGAGAAACAAACAGAAGGCACACCGTAGCCTGGCCAGTCATGAAACTGGTTTTCAAAGCTTCTCTGATGCGCAGCGCGCCATGCTGTGCTCTTCTAATTGCCCTGGTGTCTGGTTGTGCGTAATCAGCAGCCAGGCGATTTCCCTCAACCTCCCACCCCGCCATAAACATCTCCCCCTTACTCTCACAGATATTCTGGAGCACACAGCAAGCAGCAATAACAATTGGAATATTGGTTTCGCTGAGGTCTGAGTCAGTAACTGCGCTAGCAAGCTTTTAAATGTCTAAATGCATATTCTACCACCATTCTGCACTTGCTCAGCCTATAGTTGAACAGCTCCTTACTACTGTCCAGGGTGCCTGTGTATGGCTTCATGAGCCATGACATTAAGGGGTAGGATGGGTCCCCAAGGATAACTATAGGCATTTCAATGTCCCCAACAGTTATTTTCTGGTCTGGGAAGTAAGTTCCTTCCTGCAGCTGTTCAAACAGACCAGAGTTCCTGAAGATGCGAGCATCATGAACCCTTCCCGGCCATCCCATGTTGATGTCGGTGAAACATCCCTTGTGATCCACCAGTGCTTGCAGCAGCATTGAAAAGTACTCCTTGCGGTTTACGTACTGGCTGCCAAAGTGGTCCGGTCTCAAGAGAGGGATATGTGTTCTATCTATCACCCCACCACAGTTAGGGAATCCCATTGCAGCAAAGCCATCCACTATGACCTGCACATTTCCCAGAATCATTACCCTTGATAGCAGCAGCTCAGTGATTGCATTGGCTACTTGGATCACAGCAGTCCCCACAGTAGATTTGCCCACTCCAAATTGATTCCTGACTGACCGGTAGCTGTCTGGCATTGAAAGCTTCCACTGGGCTATCGCCACTCGCTTCTCAACTGTGAGGGATGCTCTCATCTTGGTATTCTTGTGCTTTAGGGTGGGGGAAAGCAAATCACAAAGTTCCATGAAAGTGCCCTTACGCATGCGAAAGTTTTGCAGCCACTGGGAATCATCCCAGACCTCAACACTATGCGGTCCCACCAGTCTGTGCTTCTTTCCCGGGCCCAGAATCGGTGTTCCATGGCATTAACCTGCCCCATTACCACCATGATGTCCAAATGCCAGGGCCCGTGCTTTGGGAGAAGTCTGTGTCCAGGTCCTCATCAGTATTGTGATCGCGCTGTCGTCACCTCCTCACCTGCTTTTGCTTGCTGTGGTATGGTGTCTGCAGGAGAGCAGGAGAGTAGAGTTGCAGCAGAAGCGGTGGATGATGACAGATGCCATGAGAATAGATATTTATACCGAATGACGAGAGGACCTGCAAGGTGAATTTATGGCACCAGAAGAGGAGGAGAGCAGAGTTGCAGCGTCTGCTGAAAGCAGTTTGGCGTCTGCATGGAAAAAAGGCGCAAAATGATTGTCTGCCGTTGCTTTCACGGAGGGAGGGGTGACTGACGACATGTACCCAAAACCACCCGCGATAATGTTTTTGCCCCCTCAGGCATTGGGAGCTCAACCCAGAATTCCAATGGGCAGTGGAGACTGCGGGAACTGTGAGATAGCTACCCACAGTGCAACTCTCCAAAAGTCAACGCTAGCCACGGTACGGGGGACGCATTCCACCGACTTAATGCGCACACACAATCGACTGTTTAAAATCGCTTCCTAAAAATTGACTTCTATAAATTCAACCAAATTTCGTAGTGTAGACATACCCTTAGGGTACATCTACACTACAGGGGGGGAGTCGATTTAAGATACGCAAATTCAGCTACGTGAATAGCGTAGCTGAATTCGACGTATCGCAGCTGACTTACCCCGCTGTGAGAACGGCGGCAAAATCGACTTCTGCGGCTTTCTGTCGACGGTGCTTACTCCCACCTCCCCTGGTGGAGTAAGAGCATCGATTCGGGGATCGATTGTCGCGTCCCAACGGGACGCGATAAATCGATCCCCAAGAGGTCAATTTCTACCCGCCGATTCAGGCGGGTAGTGTAGACCTAGCCTTAGTTACTCTACTTTCCTTAGTTACTCTACTCTACTTAGTTACTCAATCCAGATAGACAGCCCTGTAGATTAGCACTATAATGGGGTGAGAATTTAAGACTATTCAGCACAGTTTCTCTCTGCCTTGAAGACCCTTGTTTAAACAAAGACCAAAAACAATAACAACAAAAGCAAGAGATCTTAGCTGCTACTCTACTGCTTCCCTAAAGTGCTGCCTTTAGTAAGCAAGTAGACAGGCTGGTTGAGGACAAATCATTATGATACTATAAACTGTGTAATAGCTCCAGCTACATTACTTAGTGCATGACCTAACTACGACCCAGCAGTTGGAAATGACCACTGGGACTGAAAATAATCTTGCCGATAATTACATACAATTAAAAAAAATGCTATTAGGCACTCTCAGGAAGAAAAGTAAGATACATTTGGAAAACAGGAATGTTTTACCTTTAGGGAAAATTCTGGGGAATATGGATTTATGAAAGGGAAATCAAGTCAAGAAAACTTGATTACTCTTTAAAATAACTTAACTATTATTTGACATAAAATAAATTAAATACCTCTGGGTTTCACCACGAGCTGGGTGAACTATTCAAATAAATGATTGAATTTGACTTAAAAAATGACTTATGTAAAAAAAAAAAAAGATGGCTCTGTTTTTCTTTGTTTTCTGACACGGTGACTGTGAAAGATTCTGATTTCTCACAAGTATTCATTTTATTCTTTTAGAATTTTTGAAATGGGTTGGTTGGCTGTGGCTGGTCCTATAAGATATATGATATTGGTTCTGCTGCTCACTGACTGCGCATACTCATTATGGTAATGAAATAAGCCAATAAAAAATTCTTTCTCTGACAGAGTGGGTATATTTTGTGGAAGGAATAGGAAAATGAGCCCATCTGTCCCTTGACAGATTCATGCCCCACTGATTTCTTCAGGCATTGCACCTCTTTATAAGGTCATCCAATCAGGTAGAGAAACCTGACTATGTGACTTAGGCAACCAAACCTACACACTGAGTACTGAACTCCAAATAGTGAATTCTCAGCGGGACACTAGCTGAGGACAGCCTGTGGAAACCAGTACGGTGAAATACATTTCTAAAAGTTACTTATCTAACAATTACAAACCATGGACTGAGCCATGGAAATAATTTGTGGACTCCACAAACCAAAAAAGAGTCAAATCCAATAAATAAATTGTTAGCAACAAACAGTTTGACCAACTCTAGAACCTAGCTTCAAAATCACCAACACTTCTAGACGTATACAAGTTGTAACAGTTTTTTAAATACACTTTGCTTATTCAGGATCAGCTTTTGTGTGGTTTTGTTCAGCCCCTGCTGAGCATTATGCCACTGATTTCCTCACAGCATCCACACACAACACTGGGCTTCAAGTACTTGGGTACTACACCTTATCTCATCTGCTCACACCAGTGGTAAAGCGACAAGCTTTATTAAATAAAATGAAAACAATGAGCAGTAATGGCAGAGGGCCTTTGGGAACAAAAACAATCCATTCTTGAGGAAAGAAAAAACACAGTTTCAAAGAGCCCGTAGCCAGAATAGGGGCAGGGAGACAAAGCCATAGCGTCATCCTAACCATCTCCTAATCCAATACTTCAAGTAGAACCCCTCCAAATGAACTGCAAGTTACAACATAGTCTCTTGCAACCCATGAGCCTTCCGATTTGTGTGATGTCACAGAATGATACATACTGGTGGTTCTTTGGCACACCTAGAGTTAGCAGAAGGAAAGGAAAGAGAATTATTTGTAATGATGGGCTAGTTAAAATTTTATTTATGTACTGAATATTCTCAACAGACTGGTCACTGGGGGACAGTCAGCCAATAAATCTGGGTCCAAATCCATTCTAATTTTAGCTTTTGCAGGTCACCTTCAAGTGGTGCCTAAAGTGGACAGAACTGTGAAGCTGGGAGCCAGCAGAGCAGATAAGGAAAAGCAGAATGTCCGCTGGACCTGTCACTCTAAAATCTTCCTCTCTCCTTCTCAGATGCACTTCAAAGAAACAGCCATCGAAATGGGAGTGGACATAATTTAAAGCAAGAATAAGTATCCTTAATTAAGCTCTCTTTAGGATTGTAAGCTTAAAGGGCTTAATTCTTTATTGAAAAACAATAAGAGAGCGCTTACTTACCAAGCAGGATTTTTTCAAGTTCTCACAGCTCTAAAAGAAATCTATTACAGATAAAAAGAAGCTTAAACAGCATACATTATGTCTTGCTTTTGTTTATACATGGTGAAGAGTATTCAGAGTGGACCACATCTTAGACTTGCACTAATCCTTAAATAATTACTATTCATATACTCAACGCTGGAAAAATCTCATGGAATGTGACTTTGTTCTGCTGGTTTGTCTAATCCAATTCAATTACTTCAGTTTCCTATCCCAGAGGTCTCACACTCAGAAACTGAGCTCTATGTAAGTGTGCGCACACACACACACACACACACACAAGAAAGAAAGAAAAAAAGAAAGAAAGAAATGGTTCTAATGGAAATGAACTGTACCCTTTTTTTTCCCTCAGACCTTTCCCAAATATCAGTCCATCAGGAAACATGAGAAACAGCTTGTAATTCACAAAGTCTTTGGAAACTCTGTTGTGATAAAGGCAAATTGGTCTGGCTCTAGAAATGCTGGAGATGGGAATAGTTCAGTGGCTTGGACGAATTTGAATTGATGGAAATCACTACAGTCCCCGAAGCTGCAGAAAATGATGCTGTACAGCTGGCAGCAGCTTGTCATCTGCATGCAGAAAGTGACAGGAATATTAAAAATTTCCTGCACAAAGTGAACTATTTCAATCACCTGTAAAGAGTTCTCTTGTCAAACAGAACAGTGGCAGAAAAACTCTAACAACTGAAGACTTTTTTTCTGTCCCTTCCCCCTTTACTCTCAGATAACAGCCACCTGCCCAGAATTAAACTTTGATTTCAAAAGAGAATAAAATATCATAGTGAAGTGATTGTCGAACAGAAATTTCATAAAAGGAATGGTAATGCAATGAGGCAGTCAGAGGTACGATCTAACATATAGCAGTGTGTTTGAGGCTGTGAGATCTTCTTGAGATGAAAAAGAGCACAGCCTTAATTAAGGACCCAGATTTTCCCTGGAACTAAATGGTATTCAAAAACAATTTATATTGTCATCTGCACTTATCCCTATTCCTGACCTTGTGTTATATACTTTGCAGCAAATTAGAATTTTCATCATGAAACAGTCTTGATCATTCCTATAAGCTGCATGCAATTTTGCTGCTGAAGAGGGAATGAAGGAGGAAACGCAGTTGTGGTAGGACAGACTGAGAGAGCATAATTATCAAATACCGGGAAAGCAGTTTCCTCTCAATTTGGCATCTGCCTTATCTGTTCTCAGTCTACTAACTGAATTTTTTTAATTACAAAAAGGGGAGGAGGAAGAAGTAGCAGTAGTAGAAGAAAAGTAATTAGTCATCGACATTTCCAATAAAAGGAGGTGTGTGTATGTGTATGTTTCTTGTGGGAAAATTAAACCACCTACCATGGCTAGTTTTTCTTATGAGAATTAAAATTTCTTCTGAGTACTGTAACATTCAGCATTCTCCTACAGCCACACACTCACCTGTTTTTAACTGCACATAGCAAATCAGCTACAGGCTAAAAAGCATTTATCATCTCTAGACTCTACCTTATAGTGTAACACAAGGCCAAAAAGAATGTTTTGACATGTGTTTTCCCTCCTTTTTCCTTCCAAAATATGAATTATTTCTTTATTACTAGAATTGCTCTTATGCAAAGGCTTATCAGCTCCCTAATTAACTCTATGTAAGAAATTTAATTTGCTTGAGCTAGTCCTCCAGCAGTCTACCACTGGTCTTAATCTTCAAAGAAATCAAAGGACTTGGCCATATTCATCTCAAGGTCTTCCTCTCCCTGTCTTTTAACACTTCAACAGGGACTATAGAACTAACAGTTCCCAGAGTAAAGCTTGCAAGGGCCAACTGGCGATCTAGAAATCAGGTTGACATTGGATTTGACTGCCTTCAGAGCAAAATGTAAGATATTGCTACAGTGACCCTGGAAAACAGTCTGGTAACATTTTCTTCAAGGAAATCTTCAGAAATAAGCTAAAGCTTATAAAATGAGAAGTAACCTCATATATACGTATGTCACAATATAAGAGAGAGAGACAGAGTACAGTTCTTTGGACAAAATACTGCTGTAAAGTGTGTTGGTACCAAAATTCCCGAGGGACAGGTGCCTTAGAGATTAGGACTGGTGAAAAAAATTGTCAACCCATTTTTGTTTGTTTGTTTGTTTTAGCAGAAAACTGGCTTTTCTAGAAAAGGAAATTTTTCATGGAATGTGTCTGAATGCCCCAAATTATTTGTCTGGAAACTGAAAAATTATCTGTTTCTGGCAGTTTGTGGCCAAAAAATTATTGTTTGTTTTTTCAACAAAAAGCCAAAAATTTCTATGTGAAAAAAAGAAAAAAAAACAACGTTTTCCAATGAGCACAATTAGGGATAGAAATGTGTGAAATTCTAGCTTGGTCTCCTACAGGTGGAGGGAGCATGTGTTTCATGTCTCTCTGTGATATTCTATGGATAGTGCACAGAGCTGCTCTGACATACTCTGGAGAGAACCACAAATAAACCTTTACTGGAAGGAGAATACATGAGTTGTTATGACAATGGAAAACAATTAAACTGTATTGTACTTTCCATAATTCTTACAATTTTGCTTATATGAGAAAACACGAAATGGAGCCAGCAACATCTTTCATGTTTCAAGACACAAAATTTGGCCATCAGAGAGAGTGAGGAAGGAGATTTTCCCCATAAACAGCACTACAAATTAACTAGGTCCATTGCGGAAGGTCTTCATTTTCTTCAGAAGCACCAAGTTTTGGCCACTGTCTATGAAAGGGTACTGGGTTTCCATGATACACACCACTGTAAAATCTGTCCAGTTCCATCATATCCAAGGAGCCTATCACCATGGTATCCTAATGCTATCCCACAATTAAAGATTATGCCCTGAATGGGAACAGTCTCCCAGCTTCTCTTGCTCCTGGTGTGCATGTTTGGGTAGAAGGTGCATTTTTTTGTTTTCTTTTGTCCTCCATCCTCCTCCCCCCACCCTTGATTTTTTGAAACTGCTGTCTATTTCGTCTTCCTCAATCTCCCCAACAGTTGGTAAGATTTGGGAAGAAGCCAGAAATGAGGTAGACCTTCTCAAAGCAGTGGTTCTTGCATTTAGAAAATGGTCATGGTCAGGCTCTTAACTGTTGGAATTCTGCCACAAAATGCTCTGCCTTCTTACCAGAATCTGAATGCTGAGTAGGGAGAATGATGCTGGACAGAGCACTGAGTATCCTATGACAGGGTGCCATATACACTAGAGTAATTGAAGTAATATTTGAGTGTAACTGTTGCTTCCATAATTAATCTTCTTTCCTGTTATTTCTTCCTTACCTGCCCATGTAATCTTTGTTTTTTTGCCTTTCTCAGAGTATCTTGTTTCCTCCTCTGTTTTCCCCTTTTCCTCTCTTTCTTTGTTCTCCTTCCCCTTACCTTGCATTCTCCTTATCGTCTTATTAAATGTTTTATAATGCTAGAATCAAAATATCTCATTTCCTTAGTGATAAGTCAGCACTTTCCATTCATTCCAGTTTTTTGTCTGCTGAGTTTAACACTAGGAAGATGTGAGGATTTTAGTCAAGTTCCAATTTGGCACTTTGAAGTAGGGAAGTCTGGCACTGGCATTAGTGTGCATTCAAAGACGGTGCAGCACTATGGTTTCCTGTTACTGTTTTTTTCCTCCCTCCCTTTGATATCATTCTATACATTTTTAAATGTGTTGTTTTTGGCAACTGAGGATTTTTATAAGGTTTTGGGCACTTACTCTTTGTAACAAAGCATTTGTAAATCACAATGATGGATGAATGTTAAAGAAAAGAAACCCAAAAAGCATTGACCATAACTCAGTCTGAGCTGAACATTTGTTTGAGGATACATTGCATCCAAATAACTGCTAAATAGATAATACTCATAGCACTGCACTTTCGGCTCAAGCAAGGGAAAGTTCTATTATTATTTGTGCATAGATACCAGCACTTCTACTCAAGCAAATGGAAGTTCTGTTATCACAGTGCACAGATACCAATAATGAGGCATTATACATACACATAGTGAGATGTTCCAAAGAGCTTACAATGTAAATAGATGAAGGGTGGGAGAGGAAACAGAGGTTCAGAGTGATTGAATATGTTGCAGAATGTCACACAACTGGATAGCGGGAGAGATGGAAATATAACCAGTTATCCTTACACCTCACTTGTGGTATTTCCAGATTTCTTAAAAGCGGGTGGTAATAGAAATCTCATGAAAAGGGAAATCTCAGGTTTTACAGCCTCCAAAGTTCAGATAGTTTGAATTATTATCGGGGCCTTATTCAAACTGATCTTCTGAACCTTTAAAATGTCCTCCCATACTAACAACCATTGGGAGGTTTGCTTTATCAATGTCGCTGGGCCTGAGGTAAAAGTCTGATCAGTTCCTGAGAAGTTTGCATTACAGAGATTATGGCAGAACTGTTCTCTTTGAAAGATGGAGGTAGAAGAAGCTCAGAAGACAAGTTGGTAGGAAGGGAACACAGGACAGTGGGAAGATTCAGTTCTGAGTTACACCAGCTTCTGCTTGGAAAGTCTACCCAAGAGTGGGTGCTGAAGCAATGCGAGATACTGCTCCTGTAATTCTGTGAGGGACCCCACACATAGCCTTAATCTTCAAAAGTAGATGACACTGTTCCTGGAGATGGCATGTCCAAGGGATATGCTGCATCAGCACCTCTCCTGGGCAGCTCCTCCAGCAGAGCTCCTCAGAACCTCCTTTTTCAAATTAAAGAGGTCCTTGCTGGTGGACTCCCTGAGCAAGAGAAGTGATGCAAATCCACTTGGCTTCCCTGGGATGAGTCCTCCTTGCAGTGCAATGTCTCCTGCTAGTGCAGAGAGTATCACTGAGCGTGAATTAAACCCAGCAAGGGAATTCAGAAGCAAGCCAATAACAGGAAAATTACAAGCAGAAGAAAAGCTCCAGTAGAGGGATAATAGACAAATCTGCACACTATGGTCTTATTGTCTGAAGGAAGTTTATCAAACCTGAATAGCAGGATAAGGTAACTGCGCAAGATTTCAAAATAATAAGATGGAGAATATTAGGAAACTGGTTATCACTGCTGTGAACAGCTGGCTGGTGAGTCTAACTACCACCAATATCTGGGACTAGAAAAAAATAACCACTTATGATAACAACAGGGCCCATAGAGATGAAGTTTGGGTCTTGGTCTCACAAAGGCCCACCATGTACTCAGGAGAAGCCAAAGACAGGATATTAGGATGAAATCCTGGCCATACTGAAGTCAATTGGAGTTATGCCTATTGTGACAGCCCAGACCCTGGTTCTGATGCAACAGCATAATGTCTTCAGGAAGGCAACCTATATCGAGGTGCATGATAGTAGATGTATACTAACTACAGGAATTATCCTGCACTGGACTACTATGGAAAATTTTAAATATGTATATTAGATCTTCAAGGAATTAGCAAGTTAAGAGGCAAAGAAACAGGCTAATTACATTAGATAGTATCTGACTGGCAATAACTGGGCACAATTAATCTATTCCTGGGCTCCTCTCAGGGATGACATATATGCACAGTGAAATATGGTAGCTCAATCTCTGTGAAGGAAAAGTATAATAATGAGTATTTTAGAGCTTGGGAGTTTCAGGATATATAGAATGCAGGCCAGTGTGCTGGAAGGCTTGGGGAATATAAAGCAAAGAAAGATACTCACCTTCAGCTCTCAAACCATATGTGTCTATGCTCTTAGGCTTGAAAACAGCATAGTACAATGCTCTAATGTCAATTGCCCTGGAGACAAATGGCAATTTAAATTAAAAAAAAAATACAGAAAAACACAGTTAAATCTGTATTTGTGCTGGCAAATAAGTAAGGTAAGTACAAACATCTGCCCATACAATAACCTTTATTCAGCTCCTTGCACTAATATGTTAATTCTTTATTATAAATTATAACCATTATAAGTAATATGAAATAATGTATTGTAAACTTTATTTAATTTACTTTGTGCTGTCTGAACTGAAGGCTGAGTTTTACTGGCGAACAGGCAGTAGCTTGCACAGAGAAATAGGGTGGAGGAGATAGTGTTGGGCTGTTAGGGGATACAGTGAAGGCTGACTAAGAACTGAAGGATTTACTTATACCGCTGCAAACTCACATATTGTGTACAAGGGATAAAATTTTGACATTTTTCTATTTTACTGACTTCTCTGTGAAAATTTCAATCTGTATGAAAATTCAGAAAAACTTGATCATCTTTGTAATGTAATGCCACTGTTGAACTCCTCCAAATAAAAGCAATTTTCCTTATAAACTCCAAATAAAGGCAATGTTCCTTAAAAATAAATGCTCAAACACATACACACACACACACACACAGAGAGAGAGAGAATAATCTGAAGTTTTCCCCCCTCCCAGACTATTGTGCAAATGGGGGCATATAAAGGTGATTTATCAGCTAATGGATTGCCTGTCAGTGGTTTCATCTCCAGTACTGGCAAATCAGAGGAAGAAGGGGATACTCTGGAGTTTAAAGCAATAAGTGAAATAGAATAATAAAGATGGAGGTCATGGTTTGTATGTTCTGATGTTTTTGGAGTATCAGCGACTAAGAGCACAGAAATGAAGTAGCTTATATCAACTTCATGAGCAGGAATTCTGGAGCGTCGTTCAAGCAAGAGACCAGTTCAGAATGTCTTTCACAGAACTCCACCCACGTGTCTCCAGAACAAGGATATCCATTTACCTCACTCAACCAATAAAGAAACCAATTCAATGGGAGCATTGCACCCTAACAGCAAACTGTTACTGGCTGATTGCCAGTGAGCATGAGGACCTGACACTGTTCCCTGTTAATTCTGATGAACCATCTTGAAGATATTAATGTACACCCTGGGTATGAAGAGAGATTGATATGCATTCCAACATTGACCAAGAACATGAAATTGGACATCAATAGGAGCACTGAGTCTGATGGAGCACTAGGACCAAATGTATTAGTAGGTAATGGGAACACCTATTTTTATGATGTGCAAGATGTTCTTTCAGTTTATGATTGAAACAAAAAGACTACAGTAAAGTATTACATGTATCGTCTTTGACCATTATTTCCCCCCAGGACAATCACCAGCCCTACTTAACAGAAGAAGGTTCACTTTAAAGTACATGAAGAAAGTACTATTTTTTCCTGAGATTAATCCTTTCTGTAAAAGGAAAGGTTACCCGAGAGGTAACCATAACAAGGTAGATTATCATAGCTACCAGTAAAAGATGTTTTCACAACCCATCACTGCCATTCATTCATTAATTTTCCACCAACGCCTGCATTTTGCAGCACTTTCAGTGAGTGTGAGTTACATGTAAAGAAAACAGCTCTATGATCACTTGATTTGTTCAAAACACTAACTCCAAAACAGAATAGACTAAAGCAAAACTAGCCAGCTGGTGTTTTTTGACCTGCTGTTTGATGCTTTCTGAAACAGAAATAGAACTGCATATCTAGCTTCAACTTCCAGCCATTGGATTATGTTATACCTTTCTCTGATAGATTGAAGATCCCATTATTAAGTATTTTCCCACATGCAGATACTTGTAGCCTGTAACCAAGTCACCCCTTAACCTTCTCTTTGTTAAACTAGATAGATTGAGCTCTTTAGGTCTATCACTATACGGCATTTTTTTTAAAATTCTTTAATCATTCTTATGGCTTTTCTCTGACCCTCTCCAATTTATCCGCATGGTTCTTGAAGTGTGGGCATCAAAACTGGATATAATATTACAGCAGCAGCCACACCAGTGCCAGATACAGAGGTAAAATAACCTCTCTACTCCTCCTAAGAGTTCCCTGTTTATGCATCCAAGGATCACGCTAGCATTTTTGGCCACAGTGTCACACTGGGAGCTCACATTGACCTTATTATCCACCCCAAATCTTTTTCAGAGTCACTGCTTCCCAGGATAGAGTCCCCCATCCTATAAGTATGGCTTACATTTTTTGTTCCTAGATGTATACATTTACATTAGACTTATTAAAATGCATATTGTTTGCTTGCACACAGTTTACCAAAGTATCCAGATCTCTCTAAATCAGAGACTTCTTCATTATTACCACTCCCCACAATGTTTGTGTCATCTACAAACTTTAACAGTGATTATTTTATTTTCTTCCAGGTCATTGATTAAAAATGTTAAATAATGTGGGGCAAGGACTGATACCTGCATGACCTCATTGGAGACACACCTATTGGGTGACGATTCCCAATTTACAATTACATGTTGAGACCTATCTGTTAGCCAATTTTTAATATATTTCATATGTTCCAAGTTAACTTTATATTGTTGTATAAGACATGGTCATATAGATTCCCACATAGGAAAGGAAAGTTAGAGTAAAAAAGCTATTTTGACTACTGTTTGACATCTGAAGACTGCTGTTGTTCACTAATCAGTCCCCAGACTCCTCTGCCTCCAGCAAGTGGAGTTGAGCTCTGTTAGTTTCATGGAAGAGGGGGTTCTATAAACTATATTATATTTTATGTCAAGCATTCACTAAAAATATCTACAAACCTAACAATGCCTTAGGAAGTCCATCACATGCCCAACTAAGTAGCATTTTGTTATGAATCTGTGTTTATTTCTGTTCTCATTCTCCAAACTGGAAAGAGACCTAAGTTTGCTAGGAGCATAACACACAGGGCAGTCTAGTTGGTATAATAGAGGTAACTCATATGAAACTGTGAGAAAGATCCTCAACAGGTGTAAACTACTGTTGCTATTGGAGCTACACTGATTTATTCCAGCTGAGGATCTGACCTTGTCACTGTGCAAAACTCAGTAAAACTCACAGGTTTAATCAGAAAACCAAAGTTTTCAATTAAACATATGGCGTGTTCAGAAGTACAGAGTAAGTGGAGACTCTGAGGAACTTTCTGCTGTAATAATACAAACACACATAATCCTTTGAAACAACTTTAAAGTGGATTTTACCCAGGCTGCTGGAAAAGCCCTCAAGAACTTTGATTCACACAATCTTTTAACAGATGAATTGTGCAAATGTTTTGTGACAAAAAGGCTCAAGAAACCCACTTTCAGAGCCCTTTGCTGCCCAACAGTGCATTTCTAATAATGGTTAGTGTCAAATGGCAGGAAAAACGAGGTGGTGTTGTGGATGTGATGGCTCTGCTGGTATCTATGTGATCCAGCAAATAAGGGACTTGGGTTTGAGGCTGTTGGTGCAGCAATGTTGCTAATCTGTCAGACAGTGAAAGACTTATTAGCAGCAAGGGCAGGAGGCATTAAAAGTTTAAATAGCTTTGAGAAGAAAGAATATTTGTTCCCATTTTAAGCTTATCCTAAGAAAGAGGCAAAAAAAGGTCTGAGTTGATTCTTGCCACATAAACCATGGAGATGCCACTGCTTGAGATTCCTGATGGCATTTTCAGTGCTGAGGGCTGTGCAGACAGTGTGTATCATTAGAAAGGGATTCTGTCCATCTCTAGGTACTTTTAATCCCCTGTGGGAGACTAATTAAGGGAGAGAGCCATTCTTCTTCTGCAAGACTGACCATCTTATTCTTCTAATTATATGTTGTGTTTTTTATATATAGCTATACATTCCCAAGTGTTCAGGGAAGAATGGCAGTCAATGGTGTGCGTAAGCTAAGATTTCAACCATGGTAGTAAAAACAACACATCCATAGCAATTTATGGACAGGTGGGCAAATCCTGCCTCTTCCTCTTCAGGCACGAGTCTCCCTGGCAGCACACTTTCTTATATACACACCCATTCATTCATGTGGAATCGTGGTGCTAAGTGGTGATGATCTCTCTCTGTCTGTCACTGTGGTATTTGTAAGGTGCTTATTATCTCAGGATTATGAGTGTCCTCCTTTACTTTGAGGCACTAGTCAATGTGAATCGGGGGTGGGGTCACACTCTGGCTATTAGTACCTCGGTATCAAACAAAAGTTGAAAATAAAAAGAAAGAAAACTTATTGAGCCAACCCCAAAGAATGTTTTCCTCTTTCCTTTTACGCTAGGTTCCATGGAGCATGAAAATTCTCTCTTATTCTGGATGGGAGTCTTTGCTGACAAAACAGTCTAATCTCATCTGACAAATGTCCCATAACATTCATCCTGATCTTGAAAATGCTCTCTCCCTAAACCCTTGTGGGCCTCTCCTGCTGTATTGTACTTGTGGAGTTCAGCAGTGTCAGGGTTTGATGGGATGATGTGAGATAGTTGGATCCCAAACTATTAACAGTGTCTTAGTTGACGTCTAAGATGGGGATAGAGGGAGAGGGGGAACAGATCATCCAGTGGTGTATAGAAGCTGGAACTGCGCCAGAAAGGCCCTGGGGTAAATACCCCTCATTCAGGCACAGTGGAGATCTCCCACACTTCTGCCGTCACAAATCCTAGTGCAGGAGGCCTTCCACCAATAGCAGAGTGGGTGGGACCACAGCACACAACACTGTGGGGATCCTGAGCTGCTTTTAGAAGGCTGCTGTAATTTAAAGCCCATCAGCCCCTGCAGCAACTCAGAATCCTGAGAAGGAGAGTGGGTAGAACCTTGGCTCTATCTCCCAATAAACTAGCCTGTGCAGTTGAATTGGTGTGGAGGAAAAAACAAATACTTACCCTCTGGAGCAAGGAGGGAATCAAGAACCATACTGTACCTCCCAGAGTTGCAATATAGTCCCTGGTCTGCTCTTGGAGGAGTGCAACTACATGCCGCCCCTTACTCTACAATTTGCTCTTTAGATGGTAGGCAAAGCCATTTTCGAAGTGTAGATTCAACTCCAAGGGGAAGAAGACTGGCTGTAAGCATTAACAGTTCATCTAAGTCCTTCTCCACTTTCTAAGTTATATGGGTGGGGGGAAATTACCATGTAGAGAGTAATCCAAGATTTGTTGGGGCTAAAGTATGTCTCTTAAATTTCAAAGGTAGAGTTCAATGCTGTCAGGGTCATCATTTTATTAAAAATTCTTCATATCATTTGATCTCTCTGAGTCAAACAGATCACTACATTTTCAACATTCAATTGATCTTTATCATCCAAAAATATCAATTTTCATAATTAAATTACAATATTAACTGTTTCTGAGAATGGAAAACATACATGGTCCAATGCTGCTCCCAGTGAAATTGATGGTAAGATGGCCATTGACTTCAATGGGAGCAGAAAGAGAACTATAGCATCTACTTTCTTTTTAAAAATGTTTGTTTGGGTTGTTTTGGTTTTTGGGGCTTTTTGCATAAGGGTCACTTGTTATTAGACGCATGGGATTCTGTCTGTCAAGACATCCCAGCATGTCAGTGCTTTGTTTGAACACCAGCAAATCTGATTTTTACCATTGATGTACATATTCTATTTCATTCATGGAGGTTAAAGGACTCCTTCTAGTGGCTAATTCTTGCCCTACAATTCTCCATCATTTTGACGATGGTTCTTATTAGTATTTCCATTAATCTTTCAGTGCAGCTGGGATGAGATTCTTATTGTATCAAGACCCAAAACCAGGTGTATGACTTTCATCTTGTTTTAGGTTTTGTTATTTCACATAGCTGTCACTTCTGGTAAATACACTAGTTCACTTGTTCCCACACTGTGGTCTATGGATCAGCAATGGTCAACAAGGTACTCGCTGATAGCGCCCAGTCAGCTGGTTACATCATCTCTTCATCATTTCCAGCTGCTAAAGTATGTCATAATTAGCTAAAATGCATTAAATATTTTCTTAATATTGCTTTTGTTTTCCAGATAAATAATTACTGTAGTGATATAGGGATTTTCATCAATCATCACTGGGAGAAGAAATGGGTTACCACATAGTTGTGAAGGGGTGAGCAGGTGTCACTTCACACTGTAGTGATTAACGGTGTGAGAACCCCCTTGCTAGCTATTGCAGGTGCTCATTATGCTGCTGTACCTGGTGATTTATGAGCTGTGTCGTAAGCTATCCCAGCTAAGCTTGACACTCTTTTTTACAGTATCCTGTTAGTAAATCTTGTAAATGCCCCATGGTAGGAAAAACAATACACCTGTAGAAATTCATGGGCAATGGGCAAATCAAATGAGATGATTTAGTTGGGGTTGGTCCTGCTTTGAGCAAGGTGTTGGACTAGATGACCTCCTGAGGTCTCTTCCAATCCTAATATTCTATGATTCTAAATGCTGCCCTTTCTTCTGCAGAGCAGAGATCTCCCTCCCAGCAGAACCGGTGAGGCCCTATTTTACAAGGTGGGGGGCAAGACTAGGAAGAGGGTGGCATGCATACCCAAAGGTGGGAACAGGCAGGGGAGGAGAGCGGCAGAGAAGGCATGGATCCATGGACTTCTCATCTCCCACTTCATCTGCACTACAGAGGTGAACATTGTAACCATACTGGCAGCTAAACAGAGGCTCAACAGGTGTTCTGAAGCCTGCAGAGGTGGATTGTTTTCCTCACAACAACCAATGCTTGATCTGTGTGCAGGGTGAGAGGATTTGGGCCAGATAATTTTTCAAATATCCTTGCCTACGCTGTACACGCAGAATGTGCATATACACATGGCAAACAGGGAACTATATATGCAAATGAATATTTTGCGTGCTCAGTTATTTGTTTGCTTGGGTGCTGGTTACTGAAATACCTCACTATATTTTTTATGGTAAACCATTACTAAAAGTAGCAGCGCATCTGAAAAGATGCCATCTCCAGAATGCTGAATAATTTGGCACACAAGGGAATAGTGTTTTGTTTCTTCTGTGTATCTTAACCTTTGCCCCATGGGGAATATACTGTAGTGTAAGCAGAGTCAGGATGAGCTCTACCCTGACATCTGGTGGTGAATNCCCCTAGATACAGAACCCGGCCCTTGTTGCTGCCAACTTAGATGGGCAGAAGGGTTACAGTAGTATGGCATCTAAAGAAGGCATAATAGGCTCTATGCTAATCAGTCTTGAGCCTTTTAAGTAACGGCTGCTGGTTGTATCAAAAATGTGCCAAGAGAAACAAACTGAGAATGTAAATCCATTTGAATTTTCTTTTGAAGCTACAAGAAAAAAAAACTCCTGGCAGCACCAGTCCTTTCAGCAGCATAATATTTTCATACTTTATGCACTTCAAAGTGCAAATGAAGATTATGACCTTATACATCCTATATGCACCTATATTTTATTTATACTGTATCTGTGCAATCAGGAACAAAAGGTATTTCTATGACCTTCTACCAGCAAGAAGCCTAGCAACATCATTCAGACCCATTGAAAATTCACAGTTAATTAAAGGTTAAAAGGAACTTGCCAATTAGTAGGGAAGATAATTGTTCTCCTTTGGCTACCTGATTACCTTTTCTGTTGGATATGCTGAAATTTGTGTTGTCATGCTGTTGGTAAATGTAATCACAAGCACTCACAGTACCTTCTAGCTCTCCAAATACTTGGCCTTGAAAACCAAAGTTCTATGTGGAGGAAAAAAACACCACCAAAAAAAAAAAAAAAAATCCAGTCTTTCTTTACAGAAGTAAAAGTCTTTGTATAGTTATAGGGGAAAAATAACATTCTGGGCCTAATGCTGAGCAGTGCTGAACACCCATAGCCAATGGGACATGTAGCCAGTCAGCACCACCAAGATTAAGGTCTAATAGAGAGAGAAAGAGAGAGAAAGATCACTAAGCCTGCCACTGCAGAACCCATCATGCGAAGCTGTGATCAGACAAACAAGTAATCTAGCAGACATTCTAGCACGGATTGTGTCCTGCCTTTCCTGGATCAGACAGCATATTAAGCAAATGGCTATTGTCAAATATTTAGGGATTGTCACTGATAGTGCTGAAGGCTGTTTGAAAGATGTGGATGCTCATATAGGAGCAGCTGCAGCCATATTCAGGCCCTTCAGTAGTCTCTGTGGAGACATTGGGACATCAAGCTTATCACAAAACCATGGATCTATACAACCACTTTTATACATTACTTTTATACATTACTGCATGGCAATGAAATGTGGGTGGAGGCTAAAGAGCAGTGGGTTGATAGTTTTAATTCTCATTGTCTTCATCAGGGGCTCTGCGTTAAGTGGCAGGACAAGATCAGCAATAAGAATATTCATAGCCAAAACCAGCATTCTCTTCCATCAGCACTGGTTCAGTTTCAGTGGTTTTTTTTAGTAGTGACACATTATTAGTATAGAAAATAAATGAATTCCAAGGACTGCCACTACACAGTTAGTGATCATGGGGTCATCAAAACGTTTGGTGGCACAATAAGAGTGCCCATGATGGCTATAAAGTGAACATCCAACCAGACCATCTTAAGGACATAGATAGAGATCAATCCAGGGGACGCTCAATCTAGAAGGAGGCTACATTCCATTGGGATTTGCCATAATGATGATAATCATAGCTCAGAGTATTTACTGTTGGCACTGCAAGGCTGGTTATATATGAACTAAGATGATGTTTCTTCTTCTTCATTAGAGGACTATACGTTTTATAAAGAGGAAGAAGGCTTACATAAATTGCTTAATTTCGGGTGGCTGAACGCCACTTGTCCCTCTAAGAAATTGGATGCCGACCGCTCGGGGGTCGCATAACTGGTGTATAAAGGGCAGGGACTTAATCAACGTGAGCTTATGACCCGCACTTACTGGGAATTCCTCGTTCATGGGGAATAATTGCAATCCCCGGTCCCCATCACGAATGGAGTTCAATGGGTTACCCGCACCTGTCGGCGTTGGGTAGACACATGCTGGCTCAGACACAGTGCACAGGTATTTGCAATTCTTTCACTGTACATATATATTCACACCAGTATTGAAAACACTTTCTCTTTGTGTTCAGTTACCTGTACAAATTGTAATGTTGGAGACCAGGTGCCAGCTCATGCATAAGCCCCTAGGTCTCACTGAAAAATGACAAATGCATAGCTGGAAACCAGTCTGGCTCACCGGTATTTTAGTTTTGTTAAGTTGATAAGAATGTGTTTAGTGTCTGAAGTTTATAAAATGCTTGAGAGTTGCTGCAATTATATGTAATTTTAGTGCCCCCCAAGATGAAGTCTGCTCTGCAGCAGCTCTGGCCAAGAGAAGGCATGTGCAGGAATGCAGCATGGAAAATCCCTTCCAACCCAGGGGTACCTGTTCCAACCCCCCCAGAGTGAACGCACACACACTGGAAAAATTCAATGAATATAGGAAAGAGAAATATTTATTTACAGAGGGATGAAAGGATAAAAACAATAGGGGGAAATATAGAGGGAGTGGTAAAACAGGATTGCATTCAACACAAGGCCCCACAGGCCTAGTGGTACCACAGTCTGAAAGAGTAGACACCAAGCAATGTGTCTGCACACAGAGTTCAGGAGTCCTGGGCAAAGTTCCAGTCCACTGGTGAATCTTGGGTGCTCCTGGTTGTCTTTGGCATTAGTAAACTTCCCCCAACAAACCCCTCTGGTGTCCACTTCTGCCACTCTCTTCAAAGCCACACAGAGCGACAATTTCCCCACTTAACTAGCTAACAGCCTCCCTCCTTATTCCCAATGCAAAGTCACAAGTCCCAGTACATACAGCCCTATGCAGCTCTGGGAAGCAGTGATACTAATATATACTAATATACTATACTATATATCACGTCTAGTGTAGATGCGATAAATCGATCCCCGATTGCTCTGCTGTCAACTCCTGTACTCCACTGTGGCGAGAGGCGAAAGCGGAGTTGACGGGAGAGCGGCGGCAGTCGACCCCGCGCCGTGAGGATGCAAGGTAAGTCGACCTAAGATACGTCAACTTCAGCTACGCTATTCTCGTAGCTGAAGTTGTGTATCTTAGGTCGATCTCCCTCTCCCCCCACAGTGTAGACCAGGCCTAAGTCCAGCTCCGGTCTGTCCTTCTCGGGTAATTCCTCCCTAGAACAGTGCTCTTACTGGCTCCCGTCCTGGGGTGTCACCGATCAGCCGCTCTGTCCCTCCCAGGCTTCAGGCATGTTCTTGACTGCTTCACTCTGTGAGGGCCTGCTTGCTGCAGCCCTTCTGTTGGGAGCTCCAGACACACACAACCTGTTACTCTCACCCCTCTCTCTGTGCTCCCCCTCCCACCAATAGCACTTCCTCCTTCTGGAACAATCAGCACTTCCTCCCCCTCAGGAAAAATATTTAAAGGGGCCGTGCTTTCTAAACCCCAACGTGGTTATATATAATAGCTATATCCCATTTTATAAGGTAGTATATAAGGGATAGTCAGGAGAGAAGCATTACCGAGCATGAACTACTGGTTTAGCACAAGAGGTATCATCTCCTGCCCAACAAAAGGAGGCCTACAGACACAAGGTGAACTATTGTGGAACATCAGTGAACAAAAGATTTTGTTAATTACTTCCCCCAAGCCCATGAAGAGGAGATGTGCACAAATCTTCATTCCATCATAGTTTGAACTATAGGGGAAGGGTTATAAAAATCCATGACCAGAAAGAACTGTATCCCTGTGCTGTTTGGAATTTGGAGAGGGCAATATTTCTAAACATAAGCAACGGATCTCCAAGCAGCTTAGCTTTGATTAGCCCTGAAGGGCATATAGAGTTTGCATATTTCAGCAACTTCTATTACTTTTAGAAACTTAAGATTGTAACTCGTTTGTGTGTGTATATTTGACCTGCTTTAACCTTGTAAATAAATATCATTTCTTTTTCCTAGTTAATAATCTTCAGTTAATTTATTGGCTACAAACATTGTCTTTGGTGAGAGATCTACAGTACAATTGACCTGGGGTAAGTGACTGGTCCTTTAGGACTGTGAATAACATGATTATGATTGTGATTTTTGGTGGAAGGAATAATCTGTCAGAAAGGCAGGCTTGTCAGGGTGGCAAGATATACTGGAGTATCCAGGGAGACTATCTGTGACTCCATGTCAAGGCTGCTATAGTGCCTGAGGAGTTCGCAGATGATATTGGGTTGGTGAAATCTCATTATAGAACATACAACCAATTTGGGGTTTGTGCCCTGGTTTCTGACAGTCTGACCTGAGGTCAGCAATCCAGAGCCACTTCAGAAAGCTTGACACAAATGTTTGGGGAAAACAACTAAAAGTAATGTGAATATGTATGTCTTATTCAAATGAATGTTCAACTATTTTTAAAATTATTTGGCCACCTGTGTTCTGGAGTGACTTTGAATAGAAGTTTTTTCCTCTTAGATACCAATGAGTAGATATTTTTGAATGTTCCATCTACCTCAGGACTAGAGGGCTATGCAGTTTTAAATCACATCATCGATTGTCTGTCACCATGATATAGTTCATGCAAGTATTAATTTCCTATATGGTATGTGGGAGAAAAACACAGCTCCCTCCAATCTAAAGGTATTTTGGGCATACCAACAGAGATAGACATTTTCTCTCTAATTTATTCTCAAATATTAATCTCGCTGTACTTTAATCCATTGGTAAATTTCAATTCCATCCAACTTTCTTTACATAATAGTGAAAGTTAAAAGTTGAGGTATTAGTTTCAAATGAAAAAGTGCTTTGAGAGGTAAAGTAAATCACTTCCATAGTATTATCTGATAAGAGATGTGCCAACCTACCATGATTAATTAAGAAGTGACAAAAACAAGGCATCCTTTGACCTCTGGGTATGATGGCATACTCGCTGTAATATCTGTGACAATAAGTTCAGTGGAGACAATTGAAAAGTGGTGTTTTTTTCCTGAGAGCTATGCGACTGACACTTCAAGGAGAAATCTGAGCAAAATTCTAAAACTGTTGCTGATACACTTCCTGTTTCAAACATCTATGATATATGTTCCTATCATTCAAGAGTGTCATGTTGCATTATTTCCCATCATATATGAGAAGAACTGGAGCTTATCTTACCTCATATAAACTATTTTATGAATATTGGTTGTAACAAATAACTTTCCAGTTATATTAATCAGGATAATTAACCTGAATGGGATGAGGAAGTAATGACTTCAGCTTGAGCAAAGAGAAAAACGTCCACATGCTGTTTCAACCACAATTACCTTATCGTATTTTAAATTACTCTCACACCTCATGCAGTGTTGTGCAATGCACACACACTTTTCTTGTATTCAGGATACTGTATGCTAGTATTCACGGTGCAAAATTGTTGGGGAAAGATCTTTATCTGACCTAATCACATCATTTTTACTATGGTGCTCAAGGGAACTTCCCTTTTTGATTTCCCTGGTCCTTCCATGTGTTCCTATGATAATAAGAGTGTTTCTTTCCAAGGGGGAAATGTCATTAATGGTGAACTTGACATTTTGGGAGATACATCTGCATTGCAGTACATAGGGAGCTGAGCTTTCAGAGCCCGTTCATTAATATTACTGGTTGTTGTGTTCCTACTCCCCTCAAAGTGAATGCTGCAGCATGTTCATACTCCCTACACAGTAAATGCTAAACTGAGTTACACAGGCACTGGTCATTGTTCTAGTACCACTGAGCTACAAAAAAAAAAAAAAAAAAAAAAAAACACCATGAAAATACGTGTGCATTCAATGACACAGTTTCAATCCAAGAAAGACTTTCCAGCCATAAGAACTTAAGGATGATGATTGTAAATGTAAGAAAACAAAATCTAGGACAGATGTTTCCAATATGCAAATGAGTGATTCTCCTAAAAATGTAAATCCTGTTTCATGCTATCTGTTAACACTAATATTAATTGAAACTAAAAGGGTTCCACGTAATAAACTTGTACTTTCAAACAAATAGTCAATTTGACTCTGCTAGTTAATTCTGTACTAGATTGGCATTAGCCTTAAAATCTTCAGGTTGGCTGCTTTCAAATGTCTGGAAGAGATATTTCCATGGGACAATAATTCTAGCCTGGAGTTTCCATTGTGGCTTTCATTGTTTACTGCTCTCTGCCTTTTTCCTAAAATATCCTATCTCCTGCAAAGATGAAAACCTTCTGCCACTGCACTGCCTGCCCAAATCACATCACCACAGTAAGTGGCACTTCACAAGGTGTCACTTGAGCTGGTGCACAGTTCATCTTTTCAGTTTTACCTCTCAAGCACAATGAAATTGTTTAGTGTCTTTTTGGATAAATGGTGGTTGGATGTAACACTGATCAAAGAGTGGGCAATCAAATTCACAGTTAGACAAGCATTGCCTTTGGCTGTAAATTGGCATACTGATGCCAATCAACATGGTGTGATGAGCAAACCTCAGCTGGCGATGAGAAATCACTTTGCAGTCTTAGCTACATGCCTCTGTATAGTGCCATTTTGCCCAGCTTAAAAATGTACAAAAAATGTAGTTCACAAGTATAGCCTGACCGTTTGGGCCTACCATTTTTGGGAGAAGGAGGGAAGGAAGAAAAGAAAAGGGGTCATTCTGTCTCCATATTTGAAATTCCATCTCATTTTTTTTACCCCATCTCCTCCCCATCATTTTTTATGTCAGTTATTTGGGTCTCAGGAGCACGTATAATTCAATATCCACATCAACTTTACCTATGACTGCCCCACTGAAAATTTGGAATTTGGGTGGTTTGCTGCAGATGTTTTAGTAGGATCTTTAAGAAATAAATATATGCAGGAACTTAAAGGAGACTTTTCCATCTCATCTAGGAGATTTCTAAAGGCAGGGCAGATCAGCCAGCAAGTTAAGAAAGTATGGATTAGATGAATGGACTATACGGTGGATAGAAAGCTGGCTAGATTGTCGGGTTCAATGGGTAGTGATCAATGGCTCGATGTCTATTCGGCAGCCGGTATCAAGCGGAGTGCCCCAGGGGTCGGTCCTGGGGCTGGTTTTGTTCAACAGCTTTATTAATGATCTGGACAATGAGATAAATTGCACCCTCAGCAAGTTCACAGATAACACTAAGCCGGAGGGAGAGGTAGATACGCTGGAGGGTAGGGATAGGGTCCAGAGTGACCTAGACAAATTGGAGTATTGGGCCAAAAGAAATCTGATGAGATTCAACAAGGACAAGTACAGAGTCCTTCACTTAGGATGGAATCCCATGCACCGCTACAGCCTGGGAGTCGACTGGCTAAGCAGCAGTTCTGCAGAAAAGGACCTGGGGATTACAGTGGATGAGAAGCTGGATATGAGTCAGCAGTGTGCCCTTGTTGCCAAGAAGGCTAACGGAATATTGGGCTGCATTAGGAGGAGCACTGTCAGCAGAGCGAGGGAAGTGATTATTCCCCTTTATTCGGCACTGATGAGGCCACATCTGGAGTATTGTGTCCAGTTTTGCACCCCCCTCCCCCACTGCAGAAAGGATGTGGACAAATTGGAGACAGTCCAGCAGAGGGCAACAAAAATGATCAGGGGGCTGAGGCACATGACTTACGAGGAGAGGCTGAGGGAACTGGGCTTGTTTAGTCTGCAGAAGGGAAGAGTGAGGGGGGATTCGATAGCACCCTTCAACTACCTGAAGGGGGGTTTCAAAGCGGATGGAGCTGTTCTCAGCGGTGGCAGATGACAGAACAAGGAGCAATGGTCTGAAGTTGCAGTGGGGGTGGTAAGGTGCTTACCCAAAATGTAAGTGGACAACAAGCAGAAGGAAGCAGAAGTGAAAGGAACCTGAAACTAAAAAACTGTGGTGACAAGTTTAGATTAGAAACTAATTCAAAGATTGAAATTCAGAGGGCTTCAGGTTCAAGATTTCAGTGTTTGCTTATCTCTATTCTCAACAGAGAAAGCTAACAAAAGCCCTACCTGGGAATGTACAAAGAGGGAGGCAGCGGAAGGACAAATATTTCTTACTTCATTGACATAGAAACCATCCTCTACATAACTATGGATTTCGTGTAGCAATTCCTACTCAACCAGAAATACAACAATGAAGTTATAACTATCTTTAAACTAAGAATTTGTCCCTAGTTTATACTTTTCTATGTTTCTAAGTCAAGATTTGACAGACCATTCCATGAGAGAAGATATGAAACCTCATTGTCTTTTTTTTTTTTTTTTTTCAAATTGAGAGATACTGAAAAGGGCAAAAATTGATTATCCAAAGATTGTTAAATATTTAGGTTAACCAACCCCTGGATTAAGTGTGAATTAGTCTAAAACAAATACAGCATCTGCATAAAACTGTTCAAAATTCACCCAGCACATGTCAATAGATATAATTAAATGAAGCAACAATTTTTCTTCCGCTACTTGCATGCTGAAACTTAATTTCAATGAAATAAATGTCTTAATGAAAGTTGTAGATAACCCTCCCTCCAAAAAACCACCCCCTCCCCAAAAACCCACAAAAACAAAAGACAAGCAAACACAGTCTTCAGTTAAGTATTATCAAAGAATCATAGAATATTAGAGTTGGAAGGGACCTCAGGAGGTCATCTAGTCCAACCCCCTGCTCGAAGCAGGACCAATCCCCAACTAAATCATCCCAGTCAGGGCTTTGTCAAGCCTGATCTTAAAAACCTCAAAGGAAGGAGATTCCACCACCTCCTTAGGTAACCCACTCCAGTGTTTCACCATCCTCCTAGTGAAAAAGTTTTTCCTAATACCCTATCTAGAAACAGAAAATTGGTTTGACTTGGACCTTAGTTCAAAGGCACATTTAGAAAAAAACCCATAAACCTTCTAACCTCATTCAGTTAGTTGTTTCCTTTTCAGTTTGCAAGATTTCAAACTGCACTCTGTATTTATTGAGTTCGGTGAAGCAAATGTCTATTAAAACCACAGCAAGCAACTTAGAAACTATTAAAAATCCACCAAAGGGCCATCACTGTTAAAGTCAGTCAAAAATTAACTACTGGATTAAGCAGGATTGGGATTCATCTGTCTTTCTGGACACTGTTAATGAAGCCTACATTTTTGTATGTTAGTTGCAGTGAAGCTGCTAGTGACACATGTTTCTAAGCTCCTGTGCATCATGTCCAAGCATTATGAGTCTCATAGTTCATTAGAACACTGATGGTGTGTAATTATCACAAAAGTTGTCACCAAACAGAAATTCAGAGAACAATTATAATAGCCTGAAATTATTATTAGTCGGTCACTTTATCTGGGGATGTTACCATGCTTGCTTTTATGTCGGCTTCAAAGATAAATATGTGAATTGCCCATGATTAGCGTTAATCTTCTTGGTCATCAAATGGGAACTAAGCAATGTGCCTAATGAAGAATGCATAAAATTAGAAAATCCATAAAGCTGCAATTAGTATGAATTCCAGCCATATTTCCTTCTATGGCATCAAGTATCTAGGCAAAATTGTATGGATTAATTTTCCAGCCATGCCCTAACTTCTTACTGCTCTACTTAAAGTTGCTAAAGGTAACAAATAAATTAAACGAGAGTGACTTTATGTCAGATGTCAAAAACAGAGTGAAGGCAACAGTTGGTTGGCGTTAAGAGGGATGGAAGGGGAAGAGTTATTGCCAATAGCTCTATTCACTCATTGGCTAGAAAAAGAGACCATCAGTACTTTAAAGAAATCTACTAAGGTTTATCTGGCATCTAAACGATATGGATGATATCAACAGCCAAGGCAGCCTACTGGTAGCTCTGACATTTAAAAGGAGGACACAATGAGATAACCAGGAAAAATAAGAAACCAAGATGTCATCAAATGAGACACACTCCGTAAGAAAAACAGCTCAATCTTGAGACACTTTGTAATAGGTACAATAATGACTAAAAGTCACATCTGCCCATCAATTTACACACAAAACTCCCATCAGTGTCAATGTCAGGAGTTGGGTACTTCTAAGATGGCAGCATATGGCCTTGTAAATCAGACTACAACATACTAGAGAGACAAGCCTCTATCAAATGTCAGTGTAAACATCAGGGATGTTTAAAAATAGTCTGTTCAGCTTTCTTAAACAGAGCCCACACACTAGCATATAATTCAACAATAGTAGTAACAACAACTAGGGAAGAGAACTTTTTTGCTTCAATTTAAAAAACAAACAAACAAAAAACACAAGGTGAAAGTGCATCAGAGATCAGAGGATCTGTAAGCAAAAGAATAAAGGAAGGACAGAGAAAAATTCGGATGAAAAAATAAATACAACATGAAAAAACAATCCACCACTGAAAAATGATGGAGCCCATGGGGAAGAACAGATAGAGGATTAAAACAGAAACGTATCTTCATTTAATTAAAACTTTTAATTTAAATTATATATGACTGGACAGGAAGTGATCCATAATCAGTGGACATGAGATTAAGGCAGTGTTGTCAACACCCAAGGTATTTGATGTATTGAAGCACCAGTTCTGAGTCACATGAATACAATATTTTTTTAAATTAAATTTCTAGGCCTCATGGTTGCAGAGAAAAGCTTTAAATTATGATCCGACTGCATCCTAAAGGCTCAGAAAGCTAAAGAATCCAAAATGTATACACACAAATACATATATGCATGCACATATACGTACACACATTTTGGATTCTTTATTTAATGTTTAAACCAATCTCATGATTGATTACATTACTCATGATTTTTGAATCCTTGTGGGTGGCAATACTCTAAAGGTATTGTATCATTATGACCTGATGAAACATCTTTGGTCTTGCTAGCATGAGACCATAGGTACAGGCTGTGGGGGACTGAGAGAAACAGCTAGAAGCCAACTTCTGTAGCAGGCCCCAGCTCTGACCTCCTGAGCTGTGTAGTCACACTGATATTCACTATTATAAAAGGGTCTACATTTAATTTAGCCTTATGTACCAGAGCCTTTTCAAAGGGTAACAGATAAGCAAAACTAATAGGGATTCTGTAGCTTAGTGCCTCTATGCTTTACTGATGCAGGCTGACTGCCTACATAATAAGGAGGGAATCTCAAAGCACTTCAGAAAGGTGAGTAAGTAGTAAAGCTGGATGAAAAACTTCAAATAAATTTGAGATTTTGGGGAGGAGACATGCACAAAATTTCCATTTTGTAACCAATTACCCACATTTTGCCGATGACAAAAGTTAAGGCAAAGAAAGCTTAAATTGCAGGTCAGTGTCAGGATCAGGAGTCAACACAGGACTCTGGGCTCCAAGTCCCATGCCTTAACTATTAAATTGCCTCAAAAAATGACCCAAGGAGCACTTCTCCAACCCTAATGAACAAGGAATAAACTGAAGCAATTTGTAAGTGAGGCTCTCTAACTTGAAAGAGAGAGTAAAATGAACCCTTCTAAATAAATACACTATAATTCAGTTATCTAAATTCCTTTTATCTGAAAATCCTAGTTATATAAATCCACAGTGTGTTCCCCCCCTCCCCCATGTAGCCCTATTTTTGTCAATAGCACTTCTGGTTAGCCAAATGCCTGGTTATCTGAAAATTTCCAACGTCCCCTAAGCCATTTGGATAAACAGAAGTGTTTACTTAGCCAGTATTTTCCTGTGCTTCTTTTGCTGCTGTCAAAGATTTGAGTTTGAATCATAGCTTTCTCTTTAATCACATTACTAAATTACCTAGTGCTCTGTTACATTAGGGCAAAGTCTCCCTCTAGTGGTGAATACATGACTTATGTTGCGTAACGCCAATGTTGCATATTAAAAAAAATCATTGTTGACAATTATTGTGATTGTATTGCAAGTTTTGTGGTCCATGACTTTTTTCCCCTCAAAGCCCATGCTCTGGATTCATTTGATTAGGTTTAAAATATAAATTTCTAACCCTCATGGTGGCAGAAAAAAGCTTGAAAATGTGACCCTAAAAGCTCCAACAAATACAAAAAAACAAAAATATATTATTTTTAAAATTTCATGATCTTTGAGCCAATATCATGATTTTTGAAGTCAAATTTTTGAATGTTTGGGGTTATCAATATTGGAATTTACCCCAACAGGATAGTCTCCTCAATAAAACATCCGTCTATAATTCCTCCTGCAATGAAATAATAGTCCAATGCTGTCAATCGGAGATGTGGGTGCTCAGGATCTCTAAAATATCAGGCTGCTTAGGTGCATGATTCCTGCCTATCCTGACATAAAAAGTGGTCAGTGTATAAAGATGATCTGCACTGCTTGTAAAGTAGAGGTACAGGGAATGGCCTTCAAAGGTTAAAAAAAACAAGAATAATTCCCTCTATGTTCTCTTAGGCTCAGGTTTCTCTTGTTGTTTTGAACTAAACTAACTGAACCAATACAAAGAGAGAGTCTGCAGCTGCATGGATTGTCATTGGAAAGCCTCAGCAGACGGGGTGTTGGAAAGACACACAACCAGAAGACATGGATGTGTGGCAGGCAGATGGATATGGAACAATTCCAGTAGGTGTGCCAAATAATAAGGTGAATCTGTGGAGGAGAAGAGGGTGCACTGGCAAAAAACACAATCCTTCCCCCTACCGCCAACATTTTCCCACCATTATGTCCACTGAAGGCTGAACGAAACTGCTTGTGCATTGAGAGGTGATGTGGTCCCAAGATAGGGTAATCAAATGAGGAGAATGAGCGCTAGGTTCTATTCCATGCTATATTATTCACTCATGAACAATGTGGCTCTGGACAAGACACAAGGCCCAGACTTTTAAAGTTGTTTAGGTATTATGGCGCTCAGCACTGCAACATCTGTAGGAGCCTAAGTTTCATTTTCAAAAGTTATTTAGACACCTAGGAGCCTAAATCCCATTGACAGTCAATGAGATTTAGGCTCCTAAGTGCCTAAATCACTTTTAAAAGTGAGACAGACTCCTAAATCAGTTAGGTGTTGCAATACAGAGCACAGTAATGCCTAAATACCTTTAAAATTCTGGCTCTTAGATTCTCTGGGTCTCACTTTCCCCATCTGATGACACCCTTTATTATAAAGCATGGATCCTGTGATGATAGAAAGGCATTACAGACATTCTAAGTATTATTATTTAACTATTATACTATCGTAAAAGTGGCAATGAGACAGATGGGGGGAGTTTGACACCTTAAATACATCATTTTTAAAAGAGTGCCTGCCTGCCTGCCTACATTATGTTCCTGGTGGGAAAAGATGAGTGGGAAAAGAGATGTAACAATGAGTCTTCACTCTGAAAATACGGTGAGCCATTTTTGCTATCAATTTCAAAACACACACACACACACACACACTGCTTGCAACATAAAGGGATTGTAATATGACCGCAAATGCCCCAAAGAAATTCCTCTGGAGTAAAGAAACTGCTGGGTACAATTGTGCCAGCTCTAAGTCTTCACCTCTGCCTTCCCCACCAGGGGAGCCTATGTCAGTAATGGAAACTGGAACTGCCTTTGAGCAGCTCAAAGTTGCATCCTGGCTGAGGCTGGCCCTGGGAATCAGGGAGGTGGAACAGACTCATTGACCCTGCCTACACCAAACAGAGCTCTGGCACACAAGATAATCTTACCTAATGTCTCTGCAGCTAGAGCAAATTTTTAAATGTGTCAGTGCCTACTAGACAGTGGTAGACTGTAAACTCCTTGGGGGCAATCACCTCTTTCATACATCACTGAACTACCAACCCTTGATAAATAATAAAGGTTTTCACATCTAATCACTGGGGGTGGGAGGTGGAGGGGGGTGAGAGCTTTCTGTCCTGAGATATAAAGTAGAACAAAATAATCAGCCGCCATTTTGCAAAAACTTTACGCATTCTGATCCTTATTTATACCTGAAAGAGTCAGTTTGCGCTGACACAGAGGTGCTCCCTAATGTGAACTGGTAGGAAATGTTTTGACACCTAGTGGTGATCCAGATGTATTTCATGAGTGTACTCCATGAATACACCCCAAAGGGGAAAGATTTTACACAAAAGGTGAACAAGTTGCACTGTGTAGACCATCTCCAGATGATTACACAGTTAACAGAAGATCCAGTTACTTGGAGGTCCATTTTTAGCACAACAAACAAGGATTTAGCCTAATGACTAATTCACTTTAATTGGAATCATGTGGTTAAGACCCTGTATATTGTGCTTCCCTTTTACCTTAGACTGCCATCTGTCAGAAGGTTTATATATTTGGATCCCAAGGACACTGCTTATTGTGCACTAGTATTTATTTTTCTGACTAAATGATGGACACTTTGGGTATCAACTCCCCATTGCATCCAGAGCATTTCTCCCTAGTGAAATTGTTAGGCATAAACAGATGTTCCCTTGAAGATGATGTGTTCTGAATCAATCAGATTTGAGCCAGATGTATCAAGCTTTTGCTAATAAAAAGGGGTTACTCAAACACATGCTAGAATTAGAAACTAATATAAAAGGTGACTACTGAGAAGTGTTTGTCACACTGTGAAATGGAAGGAATAAATACAGTGGATTAGGGTGAAGAGGAAACAGAAGTGGGCCAATACTCTGTGTACTGAAAGCGGTTCAGAGAAGGGGCACTAAGGGGTGAATGGGGAAAAGTGACAAGCTGAATTCAAAGGAGGCAAAGCAGAAACAGAAGATGGATGAGACAATTAGCGGATCTGAGAGTATGAGATCAAAGGGTCTGAAGTCGAGTGCTTAAACAAAAGAATGGTAATTTAGGCATTGGCAAGAAAATTATAATGGGGAGGTGATACTATTCAGAGATAGAAAACTGCATTACTGTGAGGTTAAGAGTCCGGCTAAACTCATAAATGCCAGGAAATTCAGTGAAGGTTGCAACTCTATTCTAAACTGGCCAATCTTGTGCCTAAATTGTGTGTATCATAACCTTAGAAGATCATATTTTTCATTTAAGCTGTACAGTCCAGTGGCAGACCTCCATTCTTTTCCTGTCTCTCCCATGGGCACACAGCATGACTGTGCCTCAACTTCCTGTTCTGTAAAATGACCAAAAATACTTACCCATCTTTGTAACACACTGAGATGTATGGATGAAAGGCCATAAAGATTTTATAGTGCTTCTTTACTGTGAAAATGTTTTGGGCTAGGGACTGTCATTTTCTATGTCTGAAGAGCTCTAACCACAATGGGTAATCAGCCTGGTAGCACCATAAATACTATCATAATATAAATGTTAAGCAGTGATAAGTGCTAATTTTTATTATTGTACCTTTTGAGAAGTGAGATATGTTATGGGCTGAGATTCGGCCTTCAGGTTCCACTGCCATATTTAGTGAAACAAAATTAAACAAATATTGTAGTAAAATTCCCTGTACCTTTTGCATATTTTCTGTGTGGCATTACTGTATTTGGTTCTATGCTTTTTGCCTGTTTGCCTGAAATTTCTGTAGGCGTGAAGGGCAGTTTTGTGTTACTGACATCTATTTTTCTGCTAATGAATAACACATGCTATCCAGTAAGTAAATTAGAAAGCCCACACGTTAACTGGCCTCAGAGAGATCCTATTGGGGTTCTTGACATTCCATCATACCTATGTCCTTCTTTATTTGTTTTGTCAGAATCTTCCCCAGATTCTTTCCAAGCAGTAGCCTGTCGTGGACTGCATTGCGTGGTGCAATGCAATACACAACCTAATTAATCTAGATCCCTGTTGGAGTTCCTGCTACTAGGGCCCTCTGCCTAGATTTATACCAGCAAGCCAGTAAAAGATACGGGTGAATTTAGTCTCCTGTAAATAATATGTAAACAATACATAATAGCAGAGGGCAAAAGACATGGAGAAGCAAAATATGTTTTTCAGCTTAAATTTGAAATGAGATGGAGAATAGTGAGAGTGTCTTGGCTTATAGCTGAGGTGAAGATAGCTGATCTGAAAAGTTAGCTAGAAAGGGAGACAGAGGTTTAGGCTCAGTACAGTGGGCACCCAGAACCCAATTCTCTGTACAGAGCAGGGAAGGCAGCATGAGAAGATTTGTGGCAATGTGACGAGCTGGCCTGCTCACCTGCTGACAGTGCAAGATATATCTGTGCCTCATCTGCTCCTCTGTTAGGGTCTGATCCAGTGCCCACTGAAATCAATGGGATTCCTCTCATTGCCTCCAGTGGGTATGTGATAAGGCCCTTGTATGCCGCTCTAGGGAACTTTGAAGAGGGATAATGGTAAACCACCAAACAAAAATGGTTTGACAGAGAGCAATTTTCATACCTTTTAGGAAATCTCTTTGCCAGCAACTTTCATATCTGTTTGTCTACTCTGCTACATCAGTTTAATGCTGCTGTAGCTTCACTAAAATGAGTGGAGTTACTCCCACAAGAAAGTGCTTTAGCAGAGTGGAAAATCAAGCCCTCCAAGTTTTGCTTTTTAACTTCCTTGTTGTCCATCATTTTCATCTTTTATTTTCATATGTTGGCTGGCTCCCTTTTCCCTTTAAAACAATCTTGTTTGATTCGCCTAATGCTAGAAGGCGCCTGATAGCATTTTCTCAAATCTGATTTCCAATTGCAAGCGGAGTGTGTTTATTCACTTTCTTGGTTTGCAGCCCAAACCTTCTGCATCAATTTTGTTCCACCAAGGGCAGCGGGAAGAGGAGTCATATGGTATTTTTACAGCCATTAGTTATTGCTCCAGTCATGAATTCTTTGCACAAATTGTCATCTGGTGGGTGGATTATTTCCCCCCCTTCTTGGATTATCAACAGCTTTAACTCAGGTAAAGATCTGGGTGTAGGTGAAGCGAGGAGGGAGTATGTGAAAGTCATGTAACCAGTTATACTACAGTACAATAGTCTGTCAACACATTTTATAATTACTTGATTAGAAACCTGGAGCAAGCTCCCCAGAACATTTGTGAGGATAAAGATACAATACGAATATAAGCGGATTAATTGCACCAATGCTTCTCCATTCCAGCATCTTTGCCCACACACAGCTTCTGGTTTAATGAAATTTTGTGTATGTGCGGTGGTGGGAAGTGTAATAAGGATTATATGGCATGAATTTGCAACAGATACATTGTTCGTGAGTATAAAAATGAAAAGAGAGTCAGCAGTTCATGCCCAGTGAGTACCAATAAATCTACCACCCACCTTCCTGTAGTTTATGTTACATATTTTACAGATAAGATATTTTAAATTTTTTATTGGTGCTATTTCTCATATTCATAAACTCCTCTCTTTAAAACCAAGTTTCCTGAATAACAAGAGTCTAAGTGTACAGCTGAAAGGGGGGGACAGGGATGACATTTTAAAACTAACTAGATTCCTGTAAGTCAGGATGTCATAATTTTAAGTTCACACATTTTCCATGTGACTAAAGATAGAAACTGATCCTCAATATCATTTAATATATCAGTGGGGAATTCCCAACTCTACAGGTGCCAGTCTAGTCTTGTTAGTCTATGAAATATATTAAAAACATAATCATGATGATTTGACACTGCCCACAAGTGTGCTAAGCAACATAAAACTGATCCTGGTTTAAAACTAAAAGGTATCAGTCTGGGACCATGAACTAGGGAGTAAATTCCACATTTTGTAGTAATGTTTTTTATGAAGGAAAAAACACAGAACTTCTTTGAAAGCTCATCAGAGGTTTAGAATGAGAGTCCCACTTGACATGACTCAGTGGGAAGAGTGCAGGTAAGGAGATCGAAGATCGAACATAAGCATAGTTTATAAAATGGCTTGGCTATATTCTGATTGCTTGATAAGGCTAGACCAAGTCTTAGAATTTTGGAGTGAGCCTCCAAATCAAATTCTTACCCAACATCCCTCCTCCATTGACCACCCCATTCTGCACGGGATTTCGAGGAACAACTTAGAGATGGATTCCTAGTGTCCCCATAGGCCTTCAGGTGGCCAGAGTTTCATCCACTGGAGAAGTGGAGCAGAGCTGCTCATGCTGGAGTCTGTGCATATCTGTCAGGGGACTGTTTTCCAAACACAAGCTGGCAGAATAGGGGGCTGATAGGTCTCCATACACATTAGGAGTGTATGTGCCTGCTGCTGAATTTTATTTTATTTTCTCTGACTTATCCTTCCAATTATTCAACTAGTGATTCAGAGTTTTCAACAGTATTAATGTAACTTAAGTGCTCAGAAGCCTATCACTTTACCCCAGATATATATAAAAAGAAAAGAAATAGGCTCCTTTGGGGGCACAGAAGAGTATACATGAGGGGTATAAAGAAAATGAAAACTATTAACATAGAAGTTGTGTGTGCCTTTACTTGCTTATTCTTTCTTTCTTTCCCTGATTTCTGTGTACTTTTTGTCTTTGTGTAATATTCTCAACTTATCTGTACGTAGGGTATGGATCAGTTTGCCGAGGAAGCAGCTACATTTCTCCTCTGATTACCAGACATTTTAATGTGGAACTAGTCAATGTTACTGTATTTTCAGCCCTATTTTGCATGGTGAACTTTGGGCCATTATGTGTTTGCTGAGCTATGCGGGAAGAACCTATGTTTCCTTGTTTTTAAAGTGCCTTTGCATAATCATCCTGAATGAGGCCATTTCAACAGGCAGGAGAGGAGTGACCGATGGAGGAAGGAGGCCGGAATATGCAGGGAGAGGTACTGATGTAAGGTCAAACAACAACTCTCCAAATTGAGGATTAAGATAAACTGGAAGTAGGGGATCCAATGGATAAAGCGGGGGTATGAGCTATCAGCCTTCTCCCAGATTGTTATCCCAGGAATGCATGGAGAGAGAGAGGACCAACCATCTGGCCCCCTCCCCTGAAGTATGCATATTGGCCACCCAGTCACTTCTCTGAAATTCAAGTGAAGGTGAGAGCACATTGACAAGCCACTGAGCTACCCCTACAAATACAGTTGGAGGTAATGCTCGGGGATGGAGCACAAAGTACATTCCATATTCAGTGTCTAAACTTTCCTGAGACTGTCTTGATTTGTGTTTCAGATTCAAATGACTCCTAAACACAGAGCATATATTGGGGAGCTGGATTCTATGATGTGCTGAGCTACTGCTAAGGTTCTCCCAAAACCCTCTCATACTGAATCTAGCAGATTTTGCACAGCCCTACCAGTGCAAATTATATGTAGATTTATATCTCAGACATAAGCATGAATATAAAGTTGCTATCACTGGGACTATACACTTTAACCATGTCTGGTTTTTAAACAGCTTTGTAGTATGCTGAAATAGCAAACAAAACATAAAACACGGGAGAGACGGGAAATATGCTTTTTTGTGCATGACATATAGTACGGCATTAGAACAATTATGTTGATTGTGTCAGAAGTTATTTTCTTTTGGCATTTGTTCTTAAATTTAAAGATACAAAGGTATTATCTATTGCTTGGGTTTTACCGTAATTGAAAGCACCTAATTCACACAGTATTGATTTTTAACCTTATCAACTGAAAGTATTTTATGTATTCAGAGACAATACCAAAATGATGAGGTGTCTGATTCTGAACGTTGACTGTTAATCAATGAAGCATAAAAAATAGGTTTTCTATTTTATTGAAAGGGAAAAATAGCAGGAGTAGGTCAACAGGTTACACCAGCCAAGCCTCATTTATTGGGTCTTTAGTTTTGCAGGATATTTGTGAAAATATATTCAAAGAATGAACATGTAACAGAAAGCCAGTGACTGAACCTTCACAGTACGTTGATGCTCTTTCATTCAGATGTACAGGGGGCTACAGTTCTTCACACGTAAGAATTAACAATCCTGCTTGCAGAACTGTGTGGAAACAGGAAGTCTTAAAGGTTCATAGACTCATAGACTTTAAGGTCAGAAGGGACCATTATGATCATCTGGTCTGACCCCCTGCATGCTGCAGGCCACAAAACCGTCCCTACCCTTCCCTTGACTCTGCTGATGAAGTCCCCAAATCCTGTGTTTTAGTGACTTCAATTGGCAGAGAACCCTCCTGCTAGCGATCCCTGCCCCATGCTGCGGAGGAAGGTGAAAAACCTCCAGGGCCTCAGCCAATCTACCCTGGAGGAAAATTCCTTCCCGACCCCAAATATGGCGATCAGCAAGACCCCGAGCATGTAGGCAAGAGTCACCAGCCTGACCCTTGTTAGCCATTATACTATTTACCTTCCATTACTCTGTATTCCTCAGCTAATATGTTTTACCATTAGACCATTCCCTCCATAAACTTATCTAACTTAATCTTAAAACCAGACAGGTCCCTCGCCCCCCACCGTTTCCCTCGGAAGGCCGTTCCAATATTTCACCCCTCTGACGGTCAGAAACCTTCATCTAATTTCAAGCCTAAACTTCCCCACGGCCAGTTTATATCCATTCGTTCTTGTGTCCACATTAGTACTAAGCTGGAATAATTCATCTCCCTCCCTTGTATTTATCCCTCTGATATATTTAAAGAGAGCAATCATATCCCCCCTCAGCCTTCGTTTCGTCAGACTAAACAACCCGAGCTCCTCTAGTCTCTTTTCATACGACAGGTTTTCCATTCCTCTGATCATCCTAGTGGCCCTTCTCTGCACCCGTTCCAATTTGAGTTCATCTTTTTTAAACATGGGAGACCAGAACTGCACACAGTACTCCAAATGAGGTCTCACCAGCGCCTTATACAACGGAAGCAGCACCTCCTTATCCCTACTAGATATCCCTCGCTTAATGCATCCCAAGACCGCATTGGCTTTTTTCACCGCCACGTCACATTGTCGACTCATACTCATCCTCCGGTCTACAAGAACCCCTAGGTCCTTCTCCTCTTCCGTTACTTCTAACCAATGCATCCCCAGCTTGTAGCTAAAATTGTTGTTAGTCATCCCTAAATGCATCACCTTACACTTTTCACTATTAAATTTCATCCTATTTCTGATACTCCAATTCTCAAGCTCATTCAAGTCTCCCTGCAGAATATCCCTATCCTCCTCCGAATTGGCAACGCCTCCCACCTTCGTATCATCCACAAACTTTATCAGTCCACTCCTGCAATCGGCTCCGAGGTCAGTTATAAATAGATTAAATAAAATGGGTCCCAAAACTGAACCTTGAGGAACTCCACTGGTAACCTCCCTCCAACCTGACAGTTCACCCTTCAATACGACCTGCTGCATTCTCCCCATTAACCAATTCCTTATCCACCTCTGGATTTTCATATCGATCCCCATCTTTTCCAGTTTAACCAATAATTCCTTATGGGGTATAGTATCAAATGCTTTACTGAAATCCAGGTATATTAGGTCCACCGCATTTCCCTTATCTAGTAAGTCTGTTACTTTCTCGAAGAAGGAGATCAGATTCGTCTGGCACGATCTGCCCTTCGTAAAACCATGTTGTAATTTATCACCCTTGCCATTAACCTCAAGGTCCTCAACTACTTTCTCTTTCAGAATTTTCTCCAGCACCTTGCATACTACAGATGTTAAGCTAACAGGCCTGTAGTTACCCGGATCACATTTTTTCCCTTTCTTGAAAATAGGAACCACATTAGCTATTCTCCAGTCTAACAGAACCACCCCCGAGTTTACAGATTCATTAAATATTATCGCTAATGGGCCTGCTATTTCCCGTGCCAATTCCTTCAATATTCTCGGATGAAGATCGTCCGGTCCTCCCGACTTAGCCCCATTAAGGCATTCTAGTTTTGTTTCTACCTCGGATATGGTAATCCCCCATTCTGTATGCCCCTCTGTCACGGTGCTAGTATCCCTAATCCCTTCATTGGCCTCATTAAACACCGATGCAAAATATTCGTTGAGATATTGCGCCATGCCTACATTATCTTTAATCTCCTCTCCGGCTATAGTCTTCAGCAGTCCCACTTCTTCTTTCTTTGCTTTTTTCCTATTTATATGGCTGTAAAACCTCTTACTATTGCTTTTAATTCCCCTCGCTAGGTCCAACTCTACATGGCTTTTGGCCTTTCTCACTCTATCTCTACATTCTCTAACTTCACTAAGGTAAGTTTCCTTACTGATCCCTCCCCTCTTCCACTCTTTGTACGCTTTCTGTTTTTTCCTAATTGCCCCTTTAAGACGGTCGCTCATCCAGCTTGGTCTAAATCTCTTGCTTAGTAATCTTTTTCCCTTTTTTGGGATACAGGCCTCTGACAGCTCATGCATCTTTAACTTAAAGTAATCCCAGGCTTTATCTGCCTTAAGATTCATTAATATGTTTGCCCAATCCACTTCCCTTACCAGTCCCCTTAATTTGTTAAAATTGGCCTTTTTAAAATTATAAACCCTAGTCTTTGATTTAATTTTGTTACTCCTTCCATTTAGTTTAAACCGGATTAGCTCATGATCACTGGAGCCCAAGTTGTCCCCTACTACCACTTCCTCAACGAGGTCCTCACTACTCACCAAAATCAAATCTAAAATGGCCTCCCCCCTCGTCTGTTCAGTTACTACTTGATGAAGGAATTGATCAGCAAGCACATCTAGGAACATCTGAGCCCTATTATTGCTACTAGCGTTTGTTTCCCAATCTATATCCGGGAAGTTAAAGTCCCCCATAATTACACAGTTTCTATTAGTATTTACTTCCCTAAACACATTAAATAGTTCTTTATCCATATCCTGGGTCGATCCCGGTGGTCTATAGCACACCCCAAGCACTATCCCTGGGGAGGCTCTAGTAGTCCTTTTACCCAGTGTGAGTATTGCCCAGACGGATTCTGATCTGAAATGGATACATATCTCTGTGTCCCAAAGTGTGGCAGCATAGATGTCACTTTCTCATATTGCTGGGCTGAAGTTTTTATATGAGGTAATTGTATCCTTTTGCCTCCTTTCTCCCAAATAGGTCTACTAAGAAAATCAAGCTTGCAGTCATTTTGAGCAGCTGTATTGCCACATGTGGAATGATATGAACTTTATCAAACAACTAATAACCTCCTCTCCCTCCCACTTATAATTATTCCTTGTTCATAATGACAACACGTCTGTTCACCCTGATACTTATTTTCAAATCATCTATTGAATGATAATCAGTACTTGTGAAACCAGCCATGATAAAGTCCAAAATTCCTCTGCATTCTATTTCACTAAAAGACCTGGTTTTGTGGGTATTTTATTTATTGATTTTAAAAGCTGTTAGAACAGAGAGAAATTGATGATTGGTTGATGAGAAAGTTATTTTATTATAGTAGGAGTCTTCCCTCTTTAAATTATTTATATCAGCAACAAATAATCCTGAAACAAAGAACCATATGGAACAACTTACAGTAATAACTGCTATCTAAATTGTTTTCATAGTTCACTTCTATCTAAGCATTATGCTATGTATGTCTGATTTCACTGGTCTACAATTTTTGAGAAGTCGTCTGCTTCAGAGATAAAATATGCTATTTATTATATATTTTGATGTGCTGAATTCAAATATGACAATTAAAACAACTGATTGGCTACTGTTTCTAAGATATTTAAGTTTTTACATTTTATGTCTATGTATATTGTGTAGATAGTAGAGTTTTAATCATAAATTGTAAACTTAGGTCTTTTCATGTGTTTATGGTTGCTTTACATGATAATATTTCACCTGTCCTGTTTATGTAACACTTTAAAAATCAGCAAAAGGGTTATATAAATAAAATTTATTATGAAACAAAAGGCAAAAAACTATTATGTACATAGTTTAGTCCTATTCAGTGTCTACTTGGCGCTTTTTGGCTTGTCTCTTGTATTCATTAAATGGAGCATCTCTTGTCACTGTCCAGCAATAGTCTGCAAGCATTGATGGGCTCCATTTGCCCTGATAGCGTTTCTCCATTGTTGCAATGTCCTGGTGAAATCGCTCGCCATGCTCGTCGCTCACTGCTCTGCAGTTTGGTGGAAAAAAATCTAGATGAGAGTGCAAAAAATGTCTCTTTAGTGACATATTGCAACCAAGGCTTTTGTATGCCTTGAGAAGGTTTTCCACCAACAACCTGTAGTTGTCTGCCTTGTTGTTTCCGAGAAAATGTATTGCCACTAACTGGAAGGCTTTCCATGCCGTCTTTTCCTTGCCACACAGTGCATGGTCAAATGCATCATCTCGAAGAAGTTCACGAATCAGAGGACCAACAAAGACACCTTCCTTTATCTTAGCTTCACTTAACCTTGGAAATTTTCCATGGAGGTACTTGAAAGCTGCTTGTGTTTTGTCAATGGCCTTGACAAAGTTCTTCATCAGACCCAGCTTGATGTGTAAGGGTGGTAACAAAATCTTCCTTGATTCAACAAGTGGTGGATGCTGAACACTTTTCCTCTCAGGCTCCAATGACTGTCGGAGTGGCCAATCTTTCTTGATGTAGTGGGAATCTCTTGCACGACTATCCCATTCGCAGAGAAAACAGCAGTACTTGGTGTATCCAGTCTGCAGACCAAGCAAGAAAGCAACAACCTTCAAATCGCCACAGAGCTGCCACTGATGTTGGTCATAGTTTATGCTCCTCAAAAGTTGTTTCATGTTGTCATAGGTTTCCTTCATATGGATTTCATGACCAACTGGAATTGATGGCAAAACATTGCCATTATGCAGTAAAACAGCTTTAAGACTTGTCTTGGATGAATCAATGAACAGTCTCCACTCATCTGGATCGTGAACCATGTTGAGGGCTGCCATCCCACCATCGATGTTGTTGCAGGCTACAAGATCACCTTCCATGAAGAAGAATTGGACAAGATCCTTTTGACGGTCACGGAACATGGAAACCCTAACATCACCTGCCAGGAGATCCCACTGCTGTAGTCTGGAGCCCAACAGCTCTGCCTTACTCTTGGGTAGTTCCAAATCCCTGACAAGGTCATTCAGTTCACCTTGTGTTATGAGGTGTGGTTCAGAAGAGGAGGATGGGAGAAAATGTGGGTCCTGTGACATTGATGGTTCAGGACCAGAAGTTTCATCCTCTTCCTCTTCCTCGTCTGACTCAAGTGAGAATGATTCTGGTGCATCAGGAACCGGCAGTCCTTCTCCTTGGGGTGCTGGGCGTATAGCTGATGGAATGTTTGGATAATGCACAGTCCACTTTTTCTTCTTTGACACACCTTTCCCAACTGAAGACACCATGCAGAAGTAACAACTGCTGGTATGATCTGTTGGCTCTCTCCAAATCATTGGCACTGCAAAAGGCATAGATTTCCTTTTCCTGTTCAACCACTGGCAAAGATTTGTTGCACAATGTTGCAGCATATGTGTGGGGCCCACCTCTTGTCCTGATCTCCAATTTTGCAGCCAAAATAAAGGTGATAGGCTTTCTTAACCATAGTGGTTATACTGCACTTTTGTGATGCAAAAGTCACTTCACCACAAACATAGCAGAAGTTATCTGTACTGTTCACACAAGTACGAGGCATCTCTGCTCACTTTGGCTAAACAGAAATGTGTCTCTTTGCAAAATCAAACACTGACAAATAAAAGAGCATGGCACTGTATGATTTCTAGAGCTGATATAGGGCAATTTGTTCAGCAGAGTGATGTAAGCTTCGTTATGATAGCATCATCCATGACTTCTAGGAATATCATGATGCAATTCACATCATGTATGACGCAATACCAGCTTCAGATTGCATCATTCATTGTTTTGCCTAAAAAGCAAGTACTGTCCAAACCCAGTCATAGATTTATTCATAGATCCAGTCAAAGATGTATTTTAGTCATTTTTGGTTCAAATTGAGATCCCATCCCTTTAGAACTCACTTATCCTCTGCCATTCCCAAGTCAAGGGTCATATATACTGATCCAATAGCATATCTTGAAAACTAGAGCCAATCAACAATTTTAAGCATCATTTTCGTTCTCAGAGACCCAGAATTAGTAAAGCGTGACTACATTTATTTAAGAAGCATTTTGGCTGTAGAGCAGTGTTTTCAGAGTGAAATCAGAGGTTCCCATCTGCTCTTACTGGTACATTTGAACAACTACTTTTGCATTTGCAAATGGTGGGGATTATGTGTGAACATGGGTTAAAAAGCACTTAACTAATGGTGTGGGCACACAAAAGGGAAGGGTGGTTAAGTGTACATGAAAATTACACATACAAACTCAAATGTAGGCATGGATCTCTCTCTTTACCTTATGAAATTCAGACCTAGTTTAAATGGTACAACTTATCCACATTTGTACCACTCCCAGGATGATAATTATGTACCATAAGCATAATGACTAATGACAACTACTGATTTATAAAATAATAATACTGAAAGAGTTTAGTTGTATTTGAAGATCATCTTTGTCACTGTATTCCATTACAGGACCTGAGCAAAAGGCTCAAGTGCAGAATAAAAAAACAAAACAAAACAGTACGTCATTGGGGGTTAGTACTCTGAATTTTCCCTATATGCTACATACATAAATGAAGCCTTTCATACACGACAACTTCTCGTTCATTCCGCATGAAAAAAAGCAGCAGATCTTACATTCAGCAGGGACCAGCTCCTTTCTTTCCTACAAAATCCTGTTCAGGATAAGAAATGTTTTGGTAGTTGTGAGTTAAATCAACTCATGTACATGGGGAAGTGTTTCTTTCTTAGGCTCCAATTCAACAAAGCAATTTAAACAAGTGCTTATGTCCATCTCTATACAGTAAAACACATAAGCAGGTACTTAGGTCCCATTCAAGTTAATGGGACTTGAGCATGTGCTTAAAGTTAAACATGTGCTTTGTCTCTTGTCAAAAAAGAATGGGCTTAAGTATGTACTTAAAATTTAGCTTAAGTACTTTACTGATATCTGAGCGCTTAAGCAATTAGATACCATGGTGAAGAGGATGGTACAAGAACCTGTGTAGACTAGACTAGACTAGAATAAAAGGGCCTACTGAGACTCTAGAAAATCCCTTTTCAGCAGAAAATATGGCCACTTCTGCCTTGATGAGGATCTTCCTCTTTAAATGTGTCATTTGATAATGGGCCCAACGAAATAAAGGAAGAAAACAATGGGAAATGTCTGTCTAAGTTTGTATGTCACTGTGATATCTGAGAGCCTAGCAATTAAAATATCTACCAATGTGTCTTTTACAAAGATCATGTAGATCATGGTTTTCCTTAAATATAAGTAATTACACTGCTCATTCATTATCTTCTTCATAAATTCTATTAGTTTTGAACCACTATATCCTGGAAGTACAGCTGAGGCTAAATGAACCTTATTACACAGTGTCCATGAAAGTGATAAATGAGGTAAGGACATGAAATGCAGATGGTAATAATTAATTGCTCGGCTTCCAGCAACACAAACTTTAAATTGACAATATTATTTAAAAATAAAATGATCTCATTTGCTGGAGGCTTTCTACTACAGTCCACATGCATTGGTGGCTGTTTCCTTTTAATGCAATTTTTAAATGTTGAAAAGAGATAAACATGCTGTGATTTTTATCTATGTTTTTGATAAATGAATGTCTTGGCAAAAATTTACAGCTAAAAAGGTTATTTACTTAAGAGAGATTTTCTGTATGTGTAAAGGTCAGATTTTTTTTTAGATTGCTGTGAAATTGCTTCTGCCTTTTAGCAAATCTTCCAAGACAGCTCCTCTCCTTGTAGTGTTGATAAGGACACAGGAAGGATGTGGCCTGAAGAAATCAAATGAGCAGCATAAATTCCTGTCTTGAATCTTCAGCAGCCATAGTTTGTGGTTTTTGAAATTCTGTCAAAAAGTTGAACAATATGAAAGGAGAGAGAAGACTTCTGAGCAAAAATCAATATCTGGGTCTTTTGAACTGCCCATGTACAAAGTTCTAATGAAAATGTCCTTGAGAAAGTTTTAAATAGTGGACCTTGAGATCAGCTCTTCCACTGTCGTGATAGCGCTGCATAGCATTTGAAGTTTCCAAATGTACCAATGCAGAGAAAGTATGTCTCAAACACTGAGGATGTAGATGCCTCCAAGTGATTTCAGAAACAGAAATCTGCCACTGAAGCCTATATAGATTATTGTATGTATTATCTGCACCACGTCAGCTTTTAGCTAGAGGATACAATTTTTACTTCAAGGGGGTTTTGTAAGTCTTTAAATAGCATCACTCCATGTTCAAACTAATAACTGATCAGACGCACAATGCAATAGGAAAGGGGCACTACTCTCAGCAAAGGAATCTCATTTATGATACTGTAAATACCACTTGTAAAACATTAAATAAGGTTTGGATGTAATGTTGCATTAATTGGAATTATACTTCTTTATATTTGTTCAAGCCTGTTTAAAAATGTAAAACATTCAGTAACATCAAGGTCATTCTGGGAGAGTTACTATGCACATTAAATTGAGGTTAAAATGGTTGGTAAGTGCAGGGTTATACAGTAATTGCACTGCTGTTCCCCTAAACCACAGAATGCATACATTTACTGTCTTTGGAGGTGCTTTTTCAGTGCAATTGAGAATTCACATTTATTCTTGCTCTAAATTATAGTTAAAGTTATTGAAGTAAAATCTTCTGACATTCACATTTAGGAAATCTGTCCTCAAGTGTTAGGAATGTTTTAGTTCTATCTAGGAATGTTAATTAAAACTACACACATATATTTATGTTTCTTTAATATATAATATGATTAGATAGATAGATAGATAGATAGAGAGATGGAACTATCTGTCTGATAATATATGTGAAGACAATATCATCAAGTAAGTGTGTGGTTTCACACAGACAGACACATAGCCCTGGAGCTTTAAAATTCCTTCTGTCCCACAGGAAGGGAGTCTATTTTTTTTACAAGGTTCTATTCTATCTGGGTCCTTATGGCATACTCATCATTGTAGCATCTGGGTGTATCAGTGTATGAGGTCAGATGGAATTTTAAAGGCATAATTTTCAGTTGTATGGCACACTCACAAGATCAATTGACTTCAATGGGATCTGTGAAAGCCCACCATGTTGGAAAAACGGACTCTTAAGTCCCTACGGCTGTACTGTGTTTGGTATGAAAACAGTCAACCATTGTCAAGGTTTACAACAGTCACATTAACATTATTATCAATAATAATAAATTAATGTATTTACCTCCTAACAGTTTCAAAGAATGTCATATATATTAAATAAACTATTAAGAAAAACCAAAAATACCCTGTCTAAAACAAGTATGGAACTCTGAGCACAGAATGTACTAAATTACACAGAGTATCAGTATGTCCTCGGAAGAATCCAATCATGAAAAAGAAAATACAGAGCTGATTATTCAAGTTATTAATGTGTGAAAGTGTTTGCAGGAGCAGGTCCAAAGTTTGTAATAAAGAAAAGAAAAGAAAAGGATACATTCTAATTGCTAGGGTCTGCTCAGCCTCTGACTGAAGCCAGTGGTAAAAATTCATATTGACATCAATGACCCATCATTGGTTAGTTTAAACAACTGCAATATTGTCTGGTATTACACTATGCTGGTACCATAACGTGTCTGGTTAACTGAACACACACAGTATCTGGTTTTGTCACTTTTCTTTTCTTTGTTGCTTAATATTTTTATGGGTCAAGAATTATTGCTTGTGTTTCCTTTTAATTTCTGGGTTAGTGTTATGGTTGGCTTGATTTGGAGTTCTCCTTTGAATTGGTTGATGTGAGTACTTTTTAGTCCTGTTCCTTCTTTTAAAAGAATACATTTTATCTAAACCCACTAGCCATGAAGTAACTGCATGTTACAATTCAGCAATAATGAAAACACATAACACTTTGCCACTGGGCCTTTTCAGTAACATCATACAAAAAGTCAGGGAGAAAGATGATAATATACATTCAATAATTATGGTTGTAGCCCCAAACCCTACCAAGACATATTTTTTTAAAAATTCAAAATATTATTTCATTCTGATTTCCAGTGTAGTATCATGCAGGTGAGGTCCAGATAATGACACCATTTTTCTACGGATTCACTGTAGTGAGTAGAGATGGAGGGCTCACCTCATACCATTTGGGTCAGGGATGTAAAACAATGCAACCCATTGTTTTGGGGGGAATGCTGGAAGATTCACACTGAAATAAGTATTTATGTGTTTCCACTGCAAGCATTCCTCAGGTGTTCTGTTTGGAAGGGTGGCATTTGTTTCTAACAGGGGCTCCTGCTGAATGCACTGCATCAGTGCATCTCCTGGCTGTTCTGACTTTGCTACCTTCCTAGCCAGCACTGTAAATACTATTACTTACTTAGTTTCTTTGGGCCAAGAAACTTGGCCACTGATTTTGGAATGCCCACATTTAGATAACCTGGGACTGATTTTCAGAGATGCTCAGCGCTTCTGAAAATCAGGTCCCTTTAAAATGTCTCAAGCTGAGCACCCAAAATTTTATGCACACCCAAATCTGCATCTCTTTTTGTTTGTTTGTTTGTATATTTATTTTATTTCCATGTGTTTTTTGCATGTCACTTTTAAGGTGTGCGGTGGGTGCCGAGTTTTCAATACCTGAAAAGGATGAATAGTGTAAACCCATAGCAACGAAGCAAATTACACCGAAGCAATCCCACTTGTTCAAATTGCACTGGTTCAGTTGACTAGTGCAGACAAAGCTACTCTGTGCCCTCCTCTTTTGATGTACTCTCACTGAATTGACTGTTCTTTGAGTGGCCATTGCCCTTGTGAGGCTTCCACAGTTAAAGGACCATCTTGGACCTTCAACTATTAAGTTTAATGTACGTCTTGAACATATATAAAGACACCTTGACTTTATCTTGACTTTAGTAAAGCTTTTGATACTGTCTCATATGATGTTCTCCTAAACAAACTAGGGAAATGCAACCTAGATGGAGCTACTATAAGGTGGGTGCAAAACTGGTTGGAAACCATTCCCAGAGAGTAGTTATCAGTGGTTCACAGTCATGCTGGAAGGACATAACGAGTGGGGTCCTGCAGCGATCCGTTCTGGGTCCAGTCCTGTTCAATATCTTTATCAATGATTTAGATAATGGCATAGAGAGTACACTTATAAAGTTTGCAAATGATACCAAGCTGGGAGGGGTTGCAAGTGCTTTGGAGGATAGGATTAAAATTCAAAATGATCTGGACAAACTGGAGAAATAGTCTGAAGTAAATAGGATGGAATTCAATAAGGACAAATGCAAAGTACTCCATTTAGGAAGGAACAATCAGTTGCACACATACAAAATGGAAAATGACTGCCTAGGAAGAAATACTGCAAAAGGGGATCTGGGGGTATTAGTGGACCACAGGCTAAATATGAGTCAACAGTGTAACGCTGTTGCAAAAAAAAAAAAAAAAAAAAAGCGAACTTCATTCTGGGATGTATTAGCAAGAGTGTTGTAAGTAAGACACGAGAAGTAATTCTTCTGCTGTACTCTGCACTGATTAGGCCTCAACTGGAGTATTGTATCCAGTTCTGGGCACCACATTTCAGGAAGGATTTGGACAAACTGGAGAGAGTCCAGAGAAGAGCAACAAAAATTATTAAAGATCTAGAAAACATGAATATGAGCGAAGATTGAAAAAAATTGGGTTTGTCTTGTCTGGAAAAGAGAAGACTGAGAGGGGACATGATAACAGTTTTCAAGTACGTAAAGGGTTGTTACAAGAAGGAGGAAGAAAAGTGATTTTTCTTAACATCTGAGGATAGGTCAAGAAGAAATGGGCTTAAATTGCAGCAAGGGAGGTTTAAGTTGGACAATCAGGATGGTTAAGCACTGAAATAAATTCCAGGGAGGTTGTGGAATCTCCATCATTGGAGATTTTTAAGAGCAGATTAGACAAACACCTGTCAGGGATGGTCTAGATAATACTTAGTCCTCCTGTGAGTGCAGGGGACTGGACTAGATGACCTCTTGAGGTCCCTTCCAGTCCTATGATTCTAGGATTTTATGACCTATACTGCACACATTATAGCATACACCATCATTGTCAAACACATGCTGATTGCCGCAGTGTTAAGGCTTCACCATTGCTCCATTTAACATACATAGAATAGACAAAACATGACCACATTATAAACTGTAGGCCCTGTAAAGTTTTTCTGTGTGGTTGCTAATTAATCTTTCTGGGATCATACTTCATCACCACATCAATGGATACACACAGGACCAAGAAAAAACATATGTGTGTTCACAGGAATATATAAAGGGATGGAGAGCAGCATAATCATTGTAAGTCACTGTGAAAGTTTTAATTGACAGAAAAGCATGCCAAACCTCCACAAACACTAAAAAGGTGTCAAGTAAAGGGTTTCACATCTTTCACAGTATGGGTAATTGGAAAATATCAAGTAGGAATCACACACCACTTAGAGGCTCCCAGACCACAAATTAATGGATATGTACAACAGTCTCCAGTGAATGATTCCTGAATGATCATGAACTGAATGCTTAGAGAACACCCAAATACCATGACTTTCACTCCAACATTTACTTAATGTCATTTCTTCACTCCATAAAGGAGAGGAAGCATAATTCACTGAGCCATTTAGTCTTCTATAATGCACTTGAGTCAATTCTATATCTGGCTGCAGAGAAAGATGCCAAAGAATTAATCATCACCTGGCTTCTAGTTAAAACTATAAAGGCCAGTTTTGCTCATTGTGAATATTCATTTAGCCCTAATTGAATAAGCACTTAAATACCACAATAGAACAATTCTCTTTTGGAGTTCTCCCCCATGGTCAGCTTCTCACCCCTTCCATCGCCCATTAAAATGTTTTCTGCTTTAAATTCAATGTACAGCATAAACTTGTCATGCATTTTTACTGCTGTTACAATGCATATGGATGGAATGCAAGTGATACAGGAAGGACAGTTGGAAATGAAATGAGATTTTTGTCATTGCTCTCACTCTGCTAATCTGTTTTGAAATACAAAATGCATATCCACAAGCGGTGCTTAATATAAAACAATGAAAAATAAATGAAATAAATTTTTCATAATGTTTTTGAAACTGGCATAATACAGCAGCTGACAATTTAAAAAAATAAATCAGAGGACTACTAGCAAATTACAATATCAAATAGAACAAGTTTAGGTTCAGAAATGTAAAAAAAAGTACCGTAATTTAAAATCAAATAATATAGTCATTATTTTAAAACTGTAAACCAAGTAACATACAGTACAGAGGATATTTTAAAAACAATGAATTAGTTCCAGCTAAACCAATAAGTTGTAGTTGTAAGGAAGAGAAAAATGCCAACTGTTTGCTTTTCTCAAGAGATGTCATGTATGTGTATGCCTAATACCACCAAAATATCTACATACACCTCTACCTCGATATAATGCTGTCCTTGGGAGCCAAAAAATCTTACTGCACTATAAGTGAAACCGCGTTATATCAAACTTGCTTTGATCCGCTGGAGTGTGCAGCCCCGCCCCCCCAGAGCACTGCTTTACTGCGTTATATCAGAATTCGTGTTATATCAGGTCGCGTTATATCAGAGTAGAGGTGTATACAATATCAGCATGGATGGGCATCATATATTACTGTATCTTTTTTGATAGGTGTGACTTTTTTTTTTAACTTAAAAAATATTGAGTAGCTCTATGGGAGATGGGATACGACCTACCCTCTAAAGTCTAACCCCCAAAAGATTAGATTTAGGGAGAAGCACAAGCATGTTGTTTCTTAAGATCCTAGTCCTGCAGAAAATATCTGTGCACTTCTAATATGGGCAAGATCCAAAAGGCCACAGATGGTTGTTTTGCAACAGGCTGACTTATACAGGGTAAGAATCTGCTTGCTCCTTCTACCTTTTCAGCTCCTTGATGAGGAGGTTTGCTTCAGAACTCCACCCGAGAGAGCCAGTACTGGACTAACCAGTCACTGTGATATTTTCCATGACTAATGTCAGACAGAGAAGAGCCCTCCAGATCAAATTCTGCTAAAAGTCATCCCGGTGTAAATTCAAAGTAACCTCCATCGATCCCAACTGAAGTTAATGGATCATTACTGAAGAAATACACGGTTTTAATTCAGAGCAAAATCTGGACCATCCCCTTTATTAGGAGGCAGGAATGTTCAATGAGCACATTTTCATGTGTCTCTCCCATTTAAATTCAGTGAGCATGATTGCAATATCATCTCTATACCTCCAACCATGGCAAGGTGGCCATGGTAGCATTATGCAGCTATTTTTAAGGAGGACAGGCAGACATTTGCAGCTTACAGAACTTCTGAGTGCTAGTAGCCATAGAGGCTATTTTGGCCTGAGTGGGTCCTTAATTAGACTATTGGCTACTCCACTCATAATACAAGATAAATAATAGAACTGGCATGTTGCGCAATTTCTGATGTTCCAGCAATAGCACACATACAGTTCTGTACAGATCAGATCTGGCACATTGCTCTTTAATTATGTATTTACTAGCTATCTAAGAAGCTAATAGTTTAGGGGCTGAGGACTTGGCCTGTACTGTTGATGCAGATAAAGGAAGAGAAGCCCACAGGTATTTCTGCACTTTCCAACTCAGAGAGAGAGAAAGACAAAACATGGGTTTTATATTTTGGGACAGATTTTCAAGACCCTTGAACAAGCAATTGCACAGAAGAGTTCAGTTCCTCTTGTCCAAAAAGCCATCCCAAATAGCACCATGTTTATACCATAAGTGTGAGTCTGAACGTTTGTGCATTGAAGTGAATGTGTACATGGCCCTGTCTGTGAGTCTTCAGCACTGTGCTCCAGCATACTCTACTTCTCTATTATGTCCCCCTGTTGTATTTCCCCCAATGTTGTGTACCTCCTAGTCTCTTAGTGCTTAGTATGCCCTTGTTCTCTGAAAACCCCTGTGCCCGTTAACAGCTCTGTGTCCATCCATCCCTCTTTGTTCCTGTGCCCCCGCCCCATTACACTTGGAATCCCCCAGTGCTCTGTGAACACTCATACTCCTACCCCAGCTATCTCTGTCCTCTGCCCTTTGAGTCTTGTCTCCCCAGTAGAGGATATTTCTCTCCCCCCATCCCAGCACTATCTTCCCTTCCACATATTGGAATGAGGCTGGTGGGTGTTCTCAACCACCTGCTATGTGCCTCAGACTTGCAGGAACATTTCCTTCCATCCCAGTGAATGCAGCCAGCAAAAAGGGCAGCTCGAGTCTCCCCTCTGACTCCCTGTGTTGACTACCACTTTAAAATGGAGAGTGAAACTCTTCACCCTGCTCATCAGCTGTTGAACAGCTCCCCTGGGAGGACAGGAGAGAGGGCTTAGGGCTGCTGCTGCTGCTCTACCTAGCAGCAATTTGGCTGGTGAGTGGTGTGGGTGGGCTTGGCAGACTACCTCAATTCTTTCATATCCTATCTTTTGAGTGCTTGACTTAGCACCTTAATGTTCTTTTAACATAGTTTTTTTTCATGTAATACATAAAAGGAAGTGTGTGAGGTACTGTATATAAAATACTTTAGCCTGTTAGCTCATTTACAATTGAAAGGTATTAGTAATGATGATTGATTGATTGATTGATTGATAGATTTTTGTAACTTCATGCTGGGTGCTCCTGTCTTATTTAGTACCTGTGTTTGTAATTTTGTATGCACAGCCCAAAAGCAAAAGAACAAGAAGTAGATATTAACTCTCACATTGCCTGCTGGGGTTCCATTAACATACCATTTACATCTTTGAAATTTGGAGTTGTTTCTGGCATGTAAGGCAGTACTAAAGTGGAACTAGGTGGGAGGGAAACCTCACTGTACAGTAAATGAGAAACATTCTTCCTCTCCACCTCCAATTCTTCATGAAAGACAAGTATCATTTTCACTAGAGATAAACTGTCATCTATACTCCAAAAAGCTGTATGTGCTAGAGTCCTTACTCAGGTTTTATTCAGGCCTTACTCTGTAGACTCCTCCTGAGGAAAAACAAAATCAATAAAAAACTGGTGCCCAGACTGTTGACCATAATTCATGCACATAAGGGACTGACTACTCAGATTTCCCTCCTTCATGGTTGAAGATGGAATCAAGTTCTGCACAGGGGATTGAGAACCGTTTGCTGGGGGCTCACATAGAGTTGGGGCCAGAGCATGACGCAAATCTATACAGGGACCTTATGGGAATTACAGAGAAGTGGTAATACAGCTCCAGGAGCCTACTGTTGGGCAGCCATAGCCAAGAAAGGGACTGCGAAGGAATGGAAAGGGGGAGGCAGGTGCCCAAGCTTGTGTAATAGGGTTCTGTGTAGATTACCTACCTCCTGACTTTCACACAAGGGCTAATTCTGCCTGGAATGATGTGGGGGAACATCCCTATGAGGAGATCAGACACAGTACTGAGCATATTATTATGGGAAAGGGCAGTTAGAGCTCAGGAAGAACATCAGGATTTGACTCCATGACATGCTGACATTTCTCCTCAGGAAATGGGCATGCAAAAAATCACTGTTTTGTAAAGGAGAAGGATTTTCTCCATATTTACCCTCAGAAATATGCTGGAAATGGCAGCATTTGTTCCTGGATCAAATTCAGTCTTGACAATCAGTTTTTATATATTAATATTTGAAGAGAAAAAACTTTACATTGCTTAAAACAGAAGTTACTATATGGTTTGCTGCACAACTTAGCATGTTTGGAAGCAGCTAGACAGATAAACATGATCTAATTCTTATGCCTATCCTTCCTCACTCGGAAAAGACCCTATGCACAAGGTCTCACATGAGCACAGAACTGAGTGGCTAGAATATTTTGCCTTCCAACCAACCCAACCAATCTTTATGTAAAAGATTACATTTAAAGATGCATTCTGTTTACATAGACCAGAGAAGGGTGCTTTATAAATAAACAACGCAAAATGAATACAGTATGTCCATCTCTAGTTGTGCAGAGGTTTATGCACAAGTCTCTGTTAGACAGCAGAAGCTATAACCAAATTGATTGAACTATAGTTTTCATAGCAATTGATTTACTACCTGGGCGTGTACCAGTAAACTATACTTTCAATGAAAAAATATATTCGTTGTGCCATACTCATGTACATCCCACTGTAACCAACATTAACTATCCTACATATTTTAAAAATTTCACTATGGATTAACCATATTAAATACCTCTTCTCCTTTGTAAAAATCTCCAGTGTAGGAGTCACCCAAGATAAACACAAGAAAATAGTGAAAATTGTAGTGCTTGTGACAAACTACATTATATATCATAATCATAGTCATAGAGTTTAACTATCCGTAGGACTTTGTTCTATTTCAGAGTGAAAATGTATAAACTGTTGTACCAATTTAATGAAACCTAATGTGCATCAATATCATGTAGGAATTCTGGAACTCCCAACAAAGTATGATCTTTCCAAGACCAGGGGTGAGATTCTGGCTCCTTTGAAATCAATGGTGAAACTCCCATTAACTTTAATGGGGCCAGATTTCCACCTGAAATACCAGTAAATTAAAACAATATAAATGAAGATCTGTATTACCATATCTAAAAAGACTGAGGGCCAGTGTTTGGTGTCAAAAATTGAGCAGCTTACATGATGATTTTGAAAAATATTTCATGTAGCTTGGGGGAACCTTTGACTTCATAAGGTTCTGCATGGCACAGGGTTCCTTCAGTGTAGAACAACTGGCAAGATTGAGGACTAAATCTGTATTTACAAACCTGGGGGAAATGGTCTGATATTCAGAGATGCTGAGCATTCACAGTCCTCATTGTGTCCTAGGCTATGAAGTCTTTGGTACTAGCAGTGTACATTGGCAGGTGTTTAATTAGTAGAATTAGCAGAATTTGGGGGGTGGGGGGGGAAATCAACATTTTTCCCAACTATCTTAGTCAGCATTGTTCCCTAAATGAAACAAAACTATACTTTGGAGTATAATGAACACAAAATAATGTAAGGGCTGTAGATAGTTCATACTGGTTGCATTCCCTGATGCACATAAATGTCCATTTCATTCCATTCAGACTTACCGGCAATTTACTGGAGATTTCAACAAAAAGCATGAAGACGGGAAAGGAACCAGATTTTCCTGTTTGTTTGGATTTTTAAACTATAATTTGCTCCATAAACTGGACAGATACTAAGAATGTCCTTACAGCAAACAAGTTGTTGATTAAAGTTCATGTAATCTTCATCTTAATGGCAAAAGCTAGTTTGTACAGTCTCTCTGAAATGCACACACTGAAGTATTTTTAAATTTAGGACTTGTTGATATTAACTTTCACTGCACTTTAAACTGCTGCCTCAACATCTAGCTGAAGAAGCTGTACTCCTTTTTTCAGTACATACTAGATTGACTTGGCTGATCATAGCAGACTGAATTGTATTTTTGTAAGGCTCTTCAACAGGCAGCCAAATAAATAGCTTTTTCCCTGCTGCATGGTTTACTGTTTGCTTAAGCAAAAATCCAATTTCTGGAGAAGGCTCCACAAGGGCTAAATTCCCTGCCATTTACAAGTGTCCCATTAGAGTAGCTTTCTATATGGAAATAACATTCTAAGACAAGGAGAGAAACACTAGGTCTGAGGTCCACTGTTCCTGATGTGTTTTATTATTTCTTTTTCATTTGAAGAGTAGAGCTGTGCTCCCATGAGAAAGAGAGGGAAGGAGAGAGTAATATTTGAATACAAATGTCTCAAGAAACTGGAGCTTCTTTAAAAGTAAAATCTCTCTCTCTCTTTTTGTACGTATCAAGGACAAGGGGAGAACTGACAGATTCGGACTCGTGCTGCCTTTCTTTAAAAGGCTTTTAATTAGGAATTCAAAACACACATACACTCCCATCCTACCGGAGAAGTATGTATTAGAGATGTTGGGATTTGGACTTGATTACTGTTTCCTTTGGTGGAAGCTTTTATTTGAAAACAATCACAATTAGAAGGATTGGGTGAGGTAGACGATGTGCATGGCTTATTAGAGGCAGTGTGCAGAACTACTCGTTACTAGAGTTACCACATTTCAAGAGGGAGAAAAGAACAAAAGATTTGAATAAAAGTTTGCAAACATGCATGTAATCCAGATCTAATAAGACAGGTGTTTTATGTTAGCAGAATTATAATTGACTTTTGAAAACATACTTATTGAGGTTTAACAGCTATTTAATGGACACTGACATCCGTCTATTACATAATTAATGCTCAAACATGTTTTAATAATCAATTGGTATTTATTTAACATCACTGTGTACTTAACGCTGCAAGTTACATTTAATTGAATTTTTTCTTCTTTTGAGTTCAATGAATTGTATTAAAAATAAATGTTAACAAGAACCAGACAGTGCTCCTGGCAATGCTAAGTTGACATACATGGAGGGAAAAGGAAGTTAAGTCAGGGGGCTAATCTTGCTGTCCCCACTCTAGCAAAACCCAACTGAGTTTAATACTCCCTGTTGTACACATGTCATGGGATAATAGAGAATTCTCTGGTAGCATGAGTTCTTTGACGGACTAGGAAGCATGTGGCCTTCAGAGAGGGCTGCCAGGTCAGTGGCCTATCCCAAAAGGATGTGTTGGGCTGGAATTCAACTACCCATTCCTTACATGACTAAGATGTTTTTCCTAGTCATAAAAGTCAGTTTGTACAGAAGCTTCCTGATGCAGCACATGTTTGAAGAAACGTGCTGGTCACCACAAACCTACTGTGACCTCTGAGCAATGTTGCTCTGCTGTCATAAGAGTGTGTGAAGAGAAAGTGCAAACAGTGGAGCATTTGCAGTGAGGGATTATAAAGCTTGTTCTTTCAGTTTGTTGTGTCTGAGGCTTTCTGAGTGGCAATGACCATGGATTATGCAAATTATCAAGTTAGGCCAAACCGGCTAGGCATTTGTGGCAGCCATCTCACACAGGAGAGTATTTAATCGTAAGAATAAGCTGAGGTCTTCAAAGATGTACAAAACAGGCCATTGTGTCCTTAGTCACCATGAGATGGAAAGGAGAGTATCAAAACTCTCGGATGAAGCAATTATGAGTACTGGGAGAGTGTGTTTATCTTGTGCAGGGATAGTTATGGGTACCAATATACTGGAAATCAAATTTCATATTTGAGCTCAAGAAGGAAGCCTTTAATGGATAATTATTAAAGTTGTATTTTGTCCTTTGCTCAGACAATCACCTACGGTAGTTAGAAATCAAGCTCAAAACTGTGCCCCTGACTCAGTAGTCCAGCTCTATTAAGTAAAGCATGTGCTTGATTTTACATGTAAATATGTCTGATTGACTTCAACAGGACTGGAGCATATGCTTAAAGTAAGCAGGCATTTAAGTGCTTTGTTGAGATAGATTTAAGCATGTATTTAAATGGTTTGCTAAACCGGGGACATTGGAGTATGAGTGGGGCATCTGCTGTGTATATAATATCCTTCTCCAAAAATATCACAAACCACTTGAAAATACCATTTATCTATGTCATAGGGGGGATAATAGTCTGTTTGACCTGAGTCAGAAGATGAAGCATGAGTCAAAATCAAGGCTCCTACACCCTGTTTGGATAGGGTAGTCTAAGGCCTTGTCTACACTACGAGAGTAGTTCGATTTTACTTAAATCGAATATTTGGAATCGATATTGCAAAGTCGAACGTGTGTGTCCACACTAAGGACAGTAATTCGACTTTGTGAGTCCACACTAATGGGGAAAGCATCGACATTGGAAGCGGTGCACTGTGGGCAGCTATCCCACAGTTCCCGCAGTCCCCGCTGCCCATTGGAATTCTGGGTCGAGCCACCAATGCCTTCTGGGTAAAAAAATGTGTCGAGGGTGCTTTTGGGTAACTGTCGTCATCCATCCATCACTCACTCCCGCCCTCCCTCCCTCCCTGAAAGCGCCGGCGGGAAATCATTTCGCGCACTTTTCAAGTCATTGACAGCGCGGACGCCACAGCACTGTGAGCATGGAGCCCGCTGCAACCATCGCTGCAGTTGTGGCTGCTCTCAACGCCTCGCAGCTTATCATACAGGTTGCCCTGAGGCAGATGCAGAAAAGTCAGGCGAGGAGGCTACGTCAACGCGGTGATGGCCTGAAGTCTGAGAGTAGCACAGACCTCTCAGAAAGCAGGGGACCCAGCGCCGAGGACATCACGGTGGCAATGGGTCATGTTGATGCCGTGGAACGGCGATTCTGGGCCCGGGAAACAAGCACTGAGTGGTGGGACCGCATAGTGCTGCAGGTCTGGGATGAATCACAGTGGCTGCGAAACTTCCGCATGCGGAAGGGAACTTTCCTTGAACTTTGTGAGTTGCTGTCCCCTGCCCTGAAGCGCAATGACACCCGGATGCGACCAGCCCTGACTGTCCAGAAGCGAGTGGCCATAGCCCTCTGGAAGCTTGCAACGCCTGACTGCTACCGGTCAGTCGCGAGCCAGTTTGGGGTGGGCAAATCTACCGTGGGGGTTGTTGTGATGCAAGTAGCCAAGGCAATCGTTGATGTACTGCTGCCAAAGGTAGTGACCCTGGGAAACTTGGAGGCGATCATAGATGGCTTCGCAGCGATGGGATTCCCAAACTGCGGTGGGGCCATAGATGGAACTCACATCCCTATCCTGGCACCGGACCACCAGGCCAGCCAGTACATTAACAGAAAGGGCTACTTTTCCATGGTGCTGCAAGCACTGGTGGACCACAGGGGACGTTTTACCAACATCAATGTCGGATGGCCGGGCAAGGTTCATGACGCTCGTGTTTTCAGGAACTCTGGTCTGTTTAGACGGCTGCAGCAAGGTATTTACTTCCCGGACCACAAAATAACTGTTGGGGATGTGGAGATGCCTATAGTCATCCTCGGGGACCCAGCCTACCCGCTAATGCCCTGGCTCATGAAGCCCTATACAGGTGCCCTGGACACTGAAAAAGAACTCTTCAACTACCGGCTGAGCAAGTGCAGAATGGTGGTGGAGTGTGCTTTTGGACGTCTCAAGGGCACATGGAGAAGCTTGCTGACTCGCTGTGATCTCAGCGAAACCAATATCCCCATTGTTATAGCAGCTTGCTGTGTGCTCCACAATCTCTGTGAGAGCAAGGGGGAGACCTTTATGGCGGGGTGGGAGGTTGAGGAAATTAGCCTGGCTGCTGATTACTCACAGCCAGACAGCCGGGCGATTAGAAGAGACCAGCGGGAAGCGCTGTGCATCCGGGAGGCTTTGAAAGCAAAGTTCCTGAGTGAGCAGGGTAACCTGTGACTTTCTAATTTTGTGTACAGAGAAGCCTTCACCCCACTTCCAACACACGTTTCAAAATAAAAATAGTTCTACTTTGTTAAAGCACACCGTTTTCTTTAATACTGTTTTCGCGGGAATTTTTAAAAACTGGGACGCAGACTGTGGTGCGGAGCGGGTGTAGTGTAGTCGCGCAAATGCAGCTTCTAAACTCAAGGACTGACAGGCTCCGCTGCGGTGGGATGGTTCTTTCAACGGAGCCTGTCACCCCTCCTGATAGGGACTGTGTGTATGGGGGGTCTATGTGACTTTGTGGCAGGGGGGGGACGGTTACAGATCCCCTGCTGTGTGGCTCTGTGATCCTGCCTAAGGACCGCCGCTTAAGATCTCTAACTGCCCTCCCCTGCCACAAAGTCACAGAGCAACCCACCCCCCACCACATAACATGAAAAGAACCTCCCAGACTAACCAGGGTAAGTAGTCACTGCATCACTGCACTATGTATGTGCCCTGCTGCTGTGCCTGCCCCCGACTATGTACCCTGCCAAAGGTGACTGTCCTGTCCAATTACCAACCCCCTTTCCCCCCCTCCTCCAAAAGAACATGATGGAAACAGTAGTTAACAGAAACATATTTTTTATTATCAACTACACATGGGACTGGGAAGTGAAACTTGGACGGGGGCTTGTGTCAGGCGGGAAGGAAAGAACTTGTCAAACTTTGGGGAATGAGAGCCTTCTGCTGCTCGAGCTCTCTGCAGGGGTGGAGTGAGAGTTAGCAGGGACTCTGCCGCCTCTCCTTCTGTGCACTTTGGGTGAAGGGAGTATGGGACTTGGTGGCGGGGGAGGGCGGTTAGAGATGGACTGCAGCGGGGCTCTGTCCTCCTGCCTCCGTTCCTGCAGAACATCCACAAGGCGCCGGAGCGTGTCCGTTTGCTCCCTCAGTAGTCCAAGCAGGGTTTGAGTCGCCTGCTGGTCTTCCTGACGCCACCTCTCCTCCCGATCCATGTTGGCTTGGTGCATTTGGGACAAGTTCTCCCGCCACTGGGTCTGCTGTGCTGCCTGGGCTCGGGAGCAGGCTATAAGCTCTGAGAACATGTCCTCCCGTGTCCTCTTCTTCTTATGCCTAATCCTCCCTAGCCTCTGGGAGTGTGATGACAGGCTAGGTTGTGAGACAGTCGCAGATGGGGCTGTGGGAATGGGAAAAAGGGAGTGAATTCCTCAGAAAGATAAATGTAGTTGTGAACAAAGAACATAGTCTTTCTCTGTGAACAGGACCATGCACAGCACCTATCACATGCGCACTCAGCACAAGGTCGAATTCTCGGCCTTCGCATTCAGTGTCTGGGGTTTTGCAGAGCACTTTTGAGAACCCTGTCAGGACAACGGAATTGCTCTTGCACGCAGACATGGTAAGCCGTAGATTCGTGGCAGCTTAAAACTTTAATATTAGCAATGGCCTCATTTCACATTGAAATCAATGTCGGTCCCTGCTGCCAGCAATCCGGCAAGCAGGAAGTCTGCTCCTGTCCCACACCCTCGCGGCTGTCCCCGGGAACGATCCCTTTCGGCTGACCCTCTCCCGCCTCCACCGCGTGGCTGCAAACCAGCGGTTACAGTTCTGTAAAGGAACGGTAAAGCAGTCCCAACACTAACATTCCCCTACCTCATTCAAAGCAGGTCATCATGAGCGACATCACCCTCATGAGGATCTCTGAGAGCGACAGACAGAGAATGCTCCGGGAAAGCCTTCAAAGACCAGGGCCGTATGCCGCCATGCTGTGCCAAGCAATGATTCCGGAGTACTTGCTAGTCTCGTGGCGCGGCAACGTGTCCTACTACGGAGGACCCAATAAGGCCGCTCTCCCCAAGAACCTAATGCAGCGGATTTCAAATTACCTGCAGGAGAGCTTCCTTGAGATGTCCCAGGAGGATTTCTGCTCCATCCCCGGACATATAGACCGCATCTTACTGTAGCTGCAGTAGCAGGGACTAAACAGTAGAGCGGCTTGGGCAGGACAATCATGCAAAACCGGACATTGCTAGATTTTTTTCAAATAGTTGCACTGCCCATGACTGAACCGTTAAGTTAATCAAACTAATCATGAGAAACCCATTTTTTAAATTGTTAATAATCATGTTCTGTTACAAATAAATGTTTAGATGTTTACAACACTTACTGGATGATCCTTCACCAGATTCTGTGTCCGGGGTAACGGCTGGGGAGGGTTGGTAGGGGATCTCTGTAAGGGTGATGAAGAGATCCTGGCTGTCGGGGAAATCAGCGTTGTGAGCGCTGTCGACTGCCTCGTCCTCCTCATCTCCTTCCTCATCTTCCCCGTCCGCTAACATGTCCGAGGATCCGGCCGTGGACACTATCCCATCCTCAGAGTCCACAGTCAGTGGTGGGGTAGTGGTGGCGGCCGCACCGAGGATGGAATGCAGTGCCTCGTAGAAACGGGATGTCTGGGGATGGGATCCGGAGCGTCCGTTTGCCTCTTTGGTCTTCTGGTAGCCTTGCCTCAGCTCCTTGATTTTCACGCGGCACTGCGTTACATCCCGGCTGTATCCTCTCTCTGCCATGTCTTTAGAGATCTTCTCATAGATCTTTGCATTCCGTCTTTTGGATCGCAGCTCGGAAAGCACGGACTCATCGCCCCACACAGCGATGAGATCCAAGACTTCCCGATCAGTCCATGCTGGGGCCCTCTTTCTATTCTGAGATTGCACTGCCATCAGTGCTGGAGAGCTCTGCATCGTTGCCAGTGCTGCTGAGCTCGCCACGATGTCCAGACAGGAAATGAGATTCAAACTGGCCAGACAGGAAAAGGAATTCAAATTCAAATTTTCCCGGGGCTTTTCCTGTGTGGCAGTTCAGAACATCCGAGCTCTTACTGCTGTCCAGAGCGTCAACAGAGTGGTGCACTGTGGGATAGCTCCTGGAGCTATTAGCGTCGATTTCCATCCACACCTAGCCTAATTCGACATGGCCATGTCGAATTTAGCGCTACTCCCCTCGTCGGGGAGGAGTACAGAAGTCGAATTAAAGAGACCTCTATGTCGAACTAAATACCTTCGCGGTGTGGACGGGTGCAGGGTTAATTCGATGTAACGGCGCTAACTTCGACATAAACGCCTAGTGTAGACCAGGCCTAAAGTACTTGATTCACCGGGGCTAAAAAGTGGAGGTCATATGGTGAGAAACTGGACATTTCATGTCATATATCCAAAGCTTCTAGAAATATATTCAGACCAGTTTGAGTAGAGAATGTGCACTTGGAAGCTCACCAGAACTTTGTACCAGATGAACTTTGCATCTCAAATAATGCAAGAGTAGCCATTCTTTCACCTTGCTCCTTCTGTTATAGCCAAAATCAGGATGTGTAGAGGTGTGTGTGTAGAAATTAACTGAACTTTTCAAGCCTCAAAAATGGTTTGACTCAATTTAAATCAGTTATTGTATCCAAACTGATACTATCACTGCTAATAGAAATAATAACCACCATCACGTATATGTGCATGCAGTTGGATCTGCCCATATCTGGAGGTAGCAATAGTGACCTTCATTCAAGATACCCTGCAACTTTAGATCAAATCCAGCTTATTTTACCTGCTTGCTCAAGCCCCTTGGACTGCACACGCCAATAAGGCAAAAAGACTTGCCCATAGAAATACTGAACTCTATCTGATGGATGTCCTTGACAAATTTCTATCAGGCTAATTAGATTCTACCTCTCAAATAAGTCACCTGCTATTTCATCTGGTTACAGTGTTATTTTTCACTTCCTATTTTAATCTGTTGTGTTGTCAAAGCAGTGTATTATTTATGGAATGGTTAACAAACTGTGTATATAAAGGCAAGAAAGCACTTGGGGACCCTTCAAGATGTAAGTCAGCAAAAATATGATGAGATATAATAATAAATTATTATACTAATATAAGATGATGATGATATTACTGTGGCAGCTCAGAGACAAACCTCAGCAAGTCTTTTCCAGTAAGACCAATAAAAAAGATCATTTTCTAGGAAAGTGTGCATGAGCCATGGTATGCAAGGTTTGAAGTCTTAGTTCAGTAACATGCATAAGCACATCTTTAGCTTATCTTTCACTGACTTTAATAATATTTGAAAGAATTCAGACCCTTTCTAACCAGTTTGGCTCATCTCTACTATGAAGAGGATTGTTTTAAATCTTTTATATTTGAATCAGATTCAGACTTTAATCATTTTATTTTTAAAAACTTTGAAATAACTCTTAAAGTAGATATATTTTGTAAAAACAAACAAAAAAAAAAAAAACAACTAGTGCTCTGAAATGGTACACATTACTACAGAGTCCTGAAACTTATGGGTAAGGCAGTACTAATAGACAAAGAATTGCATTAATCTTGTTTACAGAACTTACCACAGCATCTCCTTCTCTGCAATTACCTTCTGTAAAAGAGCTATATTTTTATTCAAAAGAAGTTTTTTTAAGTTTTAATACGTTTTTTGAATGCAAGTCTCTTAACTACCTTGGAATCTATTTGAAGTATAGCAGAAAACATAATTCTCTTTTAAAATATTACAAAAGCTTAAATGTGCATAAATCTTTCTAGAAAGTATCATTAATAAAAAAAATAACCTAAACAACCTCTCTTGAAAGGGTTCAACCACAATGTACTTAATACTAGAATTTCCTGGCAAGCCTAATGAATTGTTATAAAGTTGTTCCATATAATTACACATCTCAGTGGTACTGCTGTTGAATAAAGAGTTCAAATTGCCTTTGGATATCCTAGGTGTGTTATCAACTTACAGTAGTTAAAGTAACAAGTGAACTAACTTATTTGGAAAAATACCAATAACTCCTGGCAACAGTGCAGCATAAGACACCTGCTGCTATGTCTTCATTCTGAGCTACATTAACTCCCAGTTCCTGAAACAAATTTGATATGTTTTAAAGGACTTTTAATGGAGTTTTCTGTCCATGTAAAATATTATTGATTTGTTTAACTGTGAAATAGATAGTTTTGAGCCATATATCATTGTTAACATTGTATTCAATTGCCAGAATAAAGAAAGAGAATAACCTAATTTTCTGGACAACCAAGGTTAGTACAATTGAAAGTGTTGAGATATTTTTTATTTATTTATGTTTGAGCAATGACTGCAGTAGGAATACGTGACAATAATGTATTAGAGGTGAGAATCAAAATGTGTGAATAACTGCAGATTATGTTGCATTACTAAACATCTATGATCATTTTCACCAGCATAGTCTTGCAGAACTCTTGATGGTTAGTAACTTTGGGCTCAATTAAATCTTCAGCTACAGCTCATGTATCTCCATTAAAGCTGAATGACCCAATTGTTCCCTAGTGTGGAGACATCCACTGAAGTCAATGGAATTACAGCAACAATGAATTTGGCTTAGTGGGGATGAATGGGCTGTCCATCAGGGGACAATTTACCCATGAATTAGTTAGTGCCATTTTTGTCCTATTAAAATTGATGATCTATTGTATGGTTGGATGTCAACAGCCCAACATGATAAATCGTATGAAGAAATTGGAAAAGAGACATTTATTAGAACAATTTTCAGGATTTGGATCTGTTTTGCCCACAACACAATTTTTGATGTGCTGCCCCCCAGAAACTGGGCAGAACACACTTATGGTGTCATACACTTATGGTGTATCAGAACACACTTATGGTGACATTCACTCAACTCTAGAAGGCCTTTTAAACCTCATGATTCCCCTCCACTTTGTGATAAGTGGTAGGCACTATGCCGCTGAATGGCATGAGTATTGCAGAAGGATTCTTTCCCAATCTTGAATAGACCAAGTACAGAGTAGTACATGAAGAGGTGCCACTGGGTGAAATCTTGGGTCCATTGAAGTTGACTTTCATTCACTGTATTCATGTTTTTGAGTATCTACTGAGACAAAACCCCACACAGAGAGATAGTAGTCACTACTGCTGCCTATCAGCTGGTATGACATCCATGGAAGGCCTGTGCTCATGTGTTGATGGGGTAACTTTCATCCCTGCTTAGTCACCTGCACAAATTCCAAAGGTGATGAACAAGTTGGTGTATTAGAAGTTAGATTCTTTCACCTTAACAGACTCCCTTCCCCTCAGTCACAGCCACTCAGCACTATTTCTACTCACTAACATATGAGTATGTGGAGGAGGGGGTCTAAGTTCATGCAACTTACATGATGAGGAGCTAAAAGAATGTATAAGAAGGTGTAAATTAAAGTAGGGTTAGGGGTTTGCTCCTTTCTTGTAGACCCTCAATTTAAGAGCTACACCATTAGAAATGGTCAGAAACATTGTGAAAAAATTGTCAATTCCCTCCCCCAATTTGGGGGGTCAAAATCTAAAACTGACTGAAGTTGGGGGTGGATAGAGGGCGGAATACAAGCTCTGTGGCTTTGTTTGAAAAACATGAAAAACATTGTGAAAAAATTTGACAGAAAATTGAATTTTGGAAAAATTTAACTGGGCCTATACACCATTTTAAATTCCAAAGTCAGTGATCTGGCTGACATTGTGAAAAAATTGTCAATTCCCTCCCCCAATTTGGGGGGTCAAAATCTAAAACTGACTGAAGTTGGGGGTGGATAGAGGGCGGAATACAAGCTCTGTGGCTTTGTTTGAAAAACATGAAAAACATTGTGAAAAAATTTGACAGAAAATTGAATTTTGGAAAAATTTAACTGGGCCTATACACCATTTTAAATTCCAAAGTCAGTGATCTGGCTGACAAAATTCAGGAAGCACAACTTCACTGGTTTGGATACATACAGAGGATGAATGAAAAGGACCCAGTGAAGATAGCATAGCAGAAGAGGGTATTAGGGAAAAAAAAGCTGCCAAAAGCCAAAGGAAATGATGGATTGACTGCATCAAAGAATATGTTTAGTAGGTGGATCTTGGTGCTGTCTTTGACAAATGAAGATGGAGCATACTTGCCTGACTACCCAACTCCAGATGATGGGATAAGACCTAGATGCTTGGATACCTATGCAAAGCTCATCCAAAATTATCCAGGCCTCTGAGAAGTTTGTCTGGTAGTCTCATGAGAGAAATATTTTTGGTAGTATATCTAGTTTTGGTTATGTTGGTGAGCTCTTTGTTTAACAAACTACTTGTATGGTAGTTCGAGTTCCCCAAGTCAATCTATCCTAAAGATAAAACTAGCACTTTTCCAATGTGACAAAGATAGTAAGCTGAAATCTTATATTATTATGTTAGGACTCTTCAACTTAAAGCAACTGATATTTAAAAACCAGTAAAGTTTATTTACTTTCTCTAGTACTACAATACTCCAATTCTGAACATTGGAATAGATGCTGGTCCTACTGAAGTCAATGAGAGTTTTGCTTTTGATTTCAATAACCAGGATTCCCTCCCTCCCCCCTTTTCCCCTTTATTTTGGAACCAGAATGTGACTTTTGATGGACATAGACACACATATATAGCGAATAATACAGACATACATACATCTGAACATTCATATGACTGGAAGTCTGAAAATTGCCTAACAAAAAGTGAATTTTGGGCATTCTGTTTTTGGGCAACTGGAAGTCTTTGTGTTCTCTACACTGTGAAAGGGAATGGCATGTATTCCGCACTCAAATGCACGGCAGAGGTTTACTTACATTTTAAAATGTGCAGGCTTTTAAAGTTTCCATAAAATGAAGCTAAACAAATGCAGACATTTCTGTTAGAACAACCTGTTTAAGTTTGTCTAAGGTTTATAACTCAGGTTTGAAAACATTGTTCAAATAGTAACTAGGCATAGAAAGTCTCATCCTGAGATGACAATGATTGTTTTTATTATGATGTTAATGACAAACTCATGGCTAAATCACAACACAGGGTATTTTATAAAATCCCTGTTTTTAATTCCTAGCTGTGCTACAGACTTTCTTTGTGACCCTGGACATGTTATTTAACCTCTCTGGGATTCAATTTCTCCTCTATAGTACGGTGATAATAAGACTTCCCTATCTCACAGAAGTATTGTGGTGTTTACACTGAGTGATTTGATAGCCTTGGATAGACATATTGCCTACAGCGCAAAGCACATTGTTATATCAATAATAAATAATATTAATAATATAATGTATCATTTTCAAATGTTTTTGAGTAACTCAAAATTATCACGATTTTTTTTACACTCAAAAGCTGTTTTTGAGTTTTCAGTTGCTTAGCCCATTAAACGAAATTTTCAGTTGCTTAGACCATTACATGAATAAATCTTTGTTTTGATATTATACAATATGTTTTGAAACTGACTTGTCTGCAGTGTATCATTTTATGTGTGTGTATTATGTTACATATTATACACACACTATGCACACATTCTAATTGCTTAATTAAACAACAGGATATCACCTAATCAGTTTTCTTATTGTGGTTCACAATGTCTTACCCTGGAAGGACATGGTATATTGTATTTTGACCATGAATCACCTGTCCTTTGCCGGTTTGTTTCAACCTTTAATGGTCTTACAGTAGCTTTGGAGTACATGAAATTGGAAATGAACAAAAGGAGGAAAATCCCTCTGCCCATTCTTGACACTTGCTCTCAAGGTTACAGGTGACAAAATCCCACTTATTGTAGGTAAGACTTTGAAACCAATACTCTGCTGTATATTTTGAGAGTGCTTTGTGATGCATAACATGCAGCCAATGCACCCATCTGACAATGTAGAAAATCCACAGGAAAAAAGGAAGGAAGGAAGGAAGGAAGACAGTAAAAGCTATGTGCATGCAAGTCAGCTATTTTTGAACAGTTCACAAGTACTTTCCTGATCAGACTGACGCTGTCATTGAACTATAAAGCCCCTTGTCTCCCAAGAAAATTCAAAGGTGTTTTTTTAATTGTGTATGTGTAAGAAGACAGATACTAGGTAGTGAAGTTGTTTGATTTTGTCAGGAGGCGAATTAAAAATATTTTCAAAGATTTTGCTGTTACTTTTTTAATGCCATTTTTCTTGGCTGATTAATGAAGAACTTTTGAAACAATTTAATCTATCTTGGGATGTGAGTATTAGTTTATATTTTTCAAGGCTGATTACTGAAGAACTTCTAAAGCAGTTTAATCTGTTCAGGGATGTTAAATAAATACATCAACATTCATTTGTATATGAATGTTTTGTGTCTGTCACAGCTAAACTAGAGGAATGCTGAAATAAATAGGATTCAGAAGTCTCTCTCTCTATTTGCTCAAGAGCTAAGAAAATGTCAATACGTTTCATATTATATGGAAGCTTCAAACTCCTTACTAAGATGAATGTGTTTCAGATTGAAGGTTTTAGGAGCTTTAGCATGCAGTTTATAGTCTGGCATTCTGCCACATCATGGTCTATAACCTTGTAGCTCACTATTATGCAAGTAACAATTTGGCAAGGAGACCAGAGTGCTTAGATTTTCTCTAAGGGCAATCATATGTTTCAAACTTCTTATACCAAATTATATTTGACATTTAATTTGAACCCAACTTATCTTGAAAAATAATTTAAAACCCTCTTGTGTAATGCTGCTAATAAGCCAAGTGTGTTTCATTTTAATTTTGATTTTTTTCATTTATTTTCATATGTAGTTATATAGACAGCATATATTTAATTTGGAAAGAGAAAAATACAAATATATATGGAACATTTAGAGCATCAAGGTAAGGATTGCCGAATATAAAATTAAATAAAGATGATAATCAGTTGCAAAAATGTTAAAATTCATACATGCATCTCCCATTAATTAATTCTTACAAAACAAGACTGACAAGTACACATGCATTCAACCATGTTGTACAGGGAATTAATACTGGAGAATGACATATGAAACATAATCATGTTCGGAAGTTGGTAATTAATCTGGGAAAGGTCAGTTCTAAAATGCTTGCTTCCTTTCAGACCTCTTAAATTTAGCAAACAGAGGTCAGAATCACATTTGTGACAGAGCACATTTAAATGAAATCCTAGATATGTCTGGGATGAAGGTTGACATAGACCTATTTTATACTGATAGAGCAATCCCTCATTTCAGAAGCAGCCTGAACTGTAGATTTGAGTGCCTTCTAACTGACAAGATCCCCAAACTGTGTATTCATTATTCATATTCTGTTAAACATGAGTGATATTTTGATACCCCTATAGTTTTGTAACCCTTCTAAACAAAAGGACCTGATGCAAAGCTCTTTGATATAAGCAAAACGACTTCCACTGACTTCACAGGGCTTTAGATTAGGCCTTATATTAGCTTATTCAGTACCATATTGATAAGTTACATAATGAAGCATTGTTGGCCATTCCATTTAGTTTATAATGTAACAAAATGAGATGCCGAGATGGATAACACAAGGAGATGCCAGAGACTTGGGGAGCAAGTTACCTTTATCTGAAAATGTTTGCTTTTCATTAGTAAAAGAGAGAGTTTAGGAGCAGGCGTTTTGCTTTTTGCCCCCTTGAATCTCATATTAGTGTTGAGAACTGAAAAGCTGTAGAAAAAAAGTGTGCAGACTGTAAAGAAATACTCAGATAGATTCAGAAGAGGTTTGGTATCTACACACACAGAGCCTGCAACTTCTCCCACTGCAAATAATGCCAGAGGATTGGACTCCTGGGTTCCATGTTTCGGCTTTGATTGTGAAAAGGGTAATCATTTTGATAGACCATAAGGGAACTGCTACTACTGAAAGTTAAGGAATGTCTGCGTGAAAAGCATTACTTGCAAAGAAAGACTGGCAAAACTTTTGAATTAAAAATAAATAAATGAATAAGCAGCATTTAGGCTGCTTCTGAAATTCAATAGCTTGGTCAGCTACACGCTCTTATTATTCTTAGAAGAGTTACACTGCAGGGAGAAGTGGTAAAGCATTCCAGAGACATCTCTGAAAGTGTCTCTCCACCCTGTAGGATCTCTTCTGGGAATAAGAGTCCTCGGCCATACTGCTGAGATTACTAACAAAGGATTGGCGCCAGTGTTGTAGTGCTTTGGTGTAAGGAATACCAGTCCACTCGGAAGTGGACAAAAATAATCAGATTCATTTAATATAGGCCATAAAATAGTATCAAGGTGATTGTATTTTATAATCTACAGTGTTGGATTTTAATTGGGGAGCCAAAGATTAAAGGTTCTATTATCCTACAACCAATCCCCTGAGCCACTCGTTGCCCTTGAACATTTCATTTGCATAAAGAAAAGAAGAAACTCCATTTCATCAGTGTTCTTTCTTGTATTTTCACTATAAACAAAATAATGTTTTCACCAGCCAAATTGCTTGTGACTTCGTGAAGAGGAAATGTGAAGTCCAGTAGAATAAAGAGATGTAGGACAAACAGTAAATCCTGTTTATTGAAGAATGCTTTTGGCCAGCTGAATCAATTCTGAAGATATTGCAATTTAAAATTGTAAACTCCTCAAAGCAGGGACTACTTTCTATGTGTTTATACAGCACCCAGCAGCACAATGGAGTCCCCAGGGGCGGCTCCAGGCACCAGCGCAGGAAGCACGTGCCTGGGGCGGCAAGCCATGGGGGGCGGCCTGCCGCTCGCTGTGAGGGCGGCAGTCAGGCGGCCTTTGGCGGCGTGGCTGTGGGAGGTCCACCAGAGGTCCGCCGGTCCCACAGTTTCAGCGGTAATTTGGTGGCAGGTACGCCAAAGCCGCGTGACCGGCAAATCACCCACAGAAACGCCGTCGAATCCGCGTGACCACAGACCGCCCACAGGCATGCTGCCGAAGGCCGCCTGATGCCGTGTTTGGGGCAGCAAAAAACATAGAGCAGCCCCTGGGAGTCCCAATCTTGAAAACTTCTCTACCAGCTTGGATCTTTCAGATTTGGGAATAACAGCAACAATTTGGTTAAGTAACACTCTCCCCTACCTGCCAGGCAGGATTCCTTCTCTGTGAGGGAAATTCTCACTCAGCACCAGCATGGGGACTGAAGGGCATGTTTTTTGCCTCCCCTTTCCTGGGGTTGCCATGTTCAGCTCTGGGGAAGGTTAGCACAGACCTAAGGGCTGCCCTAACTTGTGACCAACCTGCAAAAGCCACTATGAGCCGAGACAACTAATGGCCACTATTATAATTCACTGTCAACAAATCACTGAGAAAGAAACTCAGTCACATTAACACTCCTGGCAGGGACTAAAAGCATACCAATACCACCTCATAATCACACCACTTCATGATCCACATTCTCAAAGGCAGCCAATAGACTAGTATTACAATGTAATATTACAATGATCAGCTGCTTTGGATTCAAACAATATGACAAGTGTAATCTCTGTGCCATATCTAGGTCCGAAGTCGGATTGATGAGGACATCAACATTTTCTGACATGCACCTTACCACAACTTTACCCACAAAAATGGAAGATGAGATATCAAGTAACAATTAGATAGACGATCAGGGTCAAGAGATGGCTTTTTGTGTGGAGACTGAACACAGATCCCTTTAAAGCACAGGACACTCTGCCTTCTTCAAAGAGGAGTGTGACAATCTCTGCCAGCAAAGCACCCATTAATTCCCCATTGGCTTTCACCATCCAGGAAAGTCAAAGATCCAAAGTGGTATGCAGTGTAGTTGTAGCCATATTGGTCCTATGGAAATCAAGTATTGGAAAGACAAAGTGGATGAGGTAATATTTTTTATTGGACCAACTTCTGTTGGTGAGAGACAAGCTTTCAGGCCTAGATAGAGCTGCTCTTCAGCTCCTGAAACCAGTAGATATGTACTCAGCACAGCTCAACCATGCTCCCATGACTGCTAGCCAGTCTAACATGGCTACATTGCTATTTATACTCAAGCTATCTGAATGAGAGCTGGAACCATGTGTATACGGGCAGGAGAAGCACACCCCTAGCTCACTGTGTAGGTGAAACCTTCTTTGCTTCCAGCAGTGCCACAACTTGAATTAAAATAAAATGTCACTATTTATCAGCTTTTCCATGAAACTTCTGCCACTGGTCTTCCAGCTGTCTTCCCCTTCTCTTCACCTATTACAGATCATCTGCATGTAATCTATGCACACTAAGCAGGGAAAGAGAATGCTTAGGGCCCATTCTGTTGATAGTGGATGACAAAAGTTCATTATAAAGTCACCAATAAACAATCAACACAATAACCTCCCAGGGAACACAATCAAAATTGGACTTACTAAAGTACTATGAAAAGATAGGTAAAATAGGTTAGCCCTCTGGCCAAACTTGGAGAGATTTCTCCTTCCAGAGTACCAAAATCCAACAAATGAAAAGTCCAAGGAAAGTTCAACTTTTCATTCCTTGGTTCCAAGCTCACCTCTTTGATTCATGGGTTCACATCTAGTATTTTATGATTGGGCTTCTTGCACAGTAACCCACCCAGCTCTAGTAGAGATCTACAAGCAGTTCAAGGTGTCACCCAAACTCCAGCTTTCTAGTCCATAACACCCAATTCTTGGTGTATTTTCCCCAGCCCTTTGGCTGACCTTCTAAGGCTCTTCTAAAACTACTGCCAAGACTCAGGCTTTGCTTGGACAGACCCAACAACGCACACTATTATTCCATTCAGCTCTCTCACTGTTCCCACTATTTTGAGAAAATGCTACTATTTACGCCCTGATAACTTTTGCAGCATTCCTCACTGTTCCAGCCTCCAACTCCCAGGCTCTTTCTGGACCATACGCCCCCCATATCCCTCTTTTCTGAGCTGGAATTTGGAACAGAAATGCTCTTGAACATAGGTCTGCATTTGAAGGGCCAGAACACCTGGCTTTTTCTCAAAACTAGCTTTGGTTTAATCATTTTCATTTCTAGAAAGGGCAAGAATGTCCAGTGTCAGAAACCTTTTTAATGAGAAAAATGGTATTGATCTCACAAGCTCACATTTCCCACTAGTTGAGGAGTATAGGATCTTAACTGCTATCAGTTCTCTAGTAGATACTGTAGTTTGGCATACTGTTATCAGCACAAAATTTGCCTTGTCTTCTCTGTGTTCTGTTGTTCCAGGAGTATTTAAGCATGTAATAAATTGAGTTCCAATGAGCTGGAACCTCCTGCTTCAGTTGATTTTCAGCAAATTGTTTTCCAGCTGCAGCTTTGGAAGGATTTTTTCCTATTCTTGAAAGGAGGACTGTAGCAGCCACACATTTTATATGTCAACTCTAAAATAATTTTAATTGCTTAGTTATTATCCACTAAGTCGGTGAAGAGTCTAAAGTGTGCTGAAATCATCCTACAAGCACAGCAACTTCTATAGTTTTATTTTACTGGCACAAACCCTGCTATGAATAAATGCAATCTCTCTGTCTCTCTCTCTCTCTCTCTCTCTCTCACACACACACACACACACTCTTATGTTAAAAGAATGTTAAGCTTGCAAAGTCAAGGACTCGAAAGCTAGGACATGCCAGAACTAAGATTGCCTGTGTGACCTTAATTCACCACCCACTTGTGAGCATGCATTGTGATACAGTCTTTAGTTTTCTTCACTAGACCTCTACATGTGTGAAATGAGAATTCCCAGAGGCTTATTTTTCAAAGATTTTTTGTCCAATCTGTCTTCTCCACCCTCTCCACTCAGGTGGCACTACCAGCTCCATTATAATCAAATAGTAATAATAGCAACCAGGGAATATAGTGCTGTAGCACAGAACAATATTTTAATTCTCCATCCACAGTGTATTTGTATACAATGGTCACCTTTCCAATATCTTTCTGGAAAATTCTGCAAGCTTTCCTTTGAATGTGTTGCAATTTCTAAACATAGCATTGTCCTGCCCCATGGTGTTTTACTAAGGTGGTGAGTTGAATTCAAAGCCCTTTTCACATTGACTAAAAGCCACACGCTGGCACCCAACCAAAGCAGTTAGCTTATTTACTTGGGAGATGAGCAGAAGATTAGAAGGGGGTGTAACTTACTTCCTGAATCATGGAGTGGATTCACACATGTCCTGTGGATACTGCTTCATCCCTAGTTCTGTCCTGGTCCCTTAAGGATGCCACATAGAGCTGGATTTGGCACTATGCAGACAGTGAGTATCATCAAAGTGCTCGCATACGGCACCATCACAGCACATCAAAACTGTGTTGATAGGTTCTTCATGGTCACAGGGAGGGGGCTGGATTTGCCCTCTTATGCACCACTCTGATATTTTTACTGTACTATATGGCAATATTATAAACTTTTTCAGATGAAGTTAAATTCATGGACATATATCAGCTTGTGAGCACTTTTAGGGACATTACAGAAACCTCAAATATCAGAAAACCAGGAAACAAAGAGCTATGGTTGCACTTCTCAACAAGGCCCCCAAAGTAGCTTAATCCTACCTCCACAGGAATGTCCTCAGAATAATCAAACTCATACTACTTTATCTATCCCTGCCAAAGACTTATTTTACTACTGATCATAGAGACTAAAAGCCTTTACTCTTAATTCTATGTTGGTTGTGGGGAAACCTACAGGGGGATGATGGGTTTTGTTCGAGTGGCAGTGGGAGTAGATATGTAGGGAACGAGTGGATATGTAGAAAGGCAGGCAGATTGAATGGAGTTTGGGAAGACTGGGGGTTGACCTATGATGTGCAGGAGACCTAGTGAACGATCAGGAAAGACTAGAGCTGTCCAGGAGCCTCAAGGGACAGGGCTGGCTCCAACATTTCTGCCGCCCCAATCAAAAAAAAAAAAAAAGTCACAATCGCTATCGCTGGCGGCAATTGGAAAAAAAAAAAAAGCAGTGATCGGCGATGGCAGTTCAGAGGCAGGTCCTTCGCTCCTAGAGGGAGTAAGGGACCTGCTGCCCCCGAATTGCCACAGGTGCCGCCCCTCTCCCTTGGCCGCCCCAAGCACCTGCTTGTTAAGCTGGTGCCTGGAGCTGGCCCTGTCAAGGGAGGAGGAGCCAATTGCCACTATGCTAAAGTATTGGCACAGAGCTTCTCACAGCATGGCTGTCTTGGCTCCTTGGTACACTGCCTTAGCAGTACCATGGCTAGTCATTGATATGCTAATACTTTAGCCCAAGGACACCTGGCTTCTCCAAAACTGCTACTTTGGTGCACTAACATACTGAGAACCTGCACAAGCCACGCCCACACATCCCTTTTGATTTCTCCCATCCCAGATGTTCCCAGTCAAACTTACTAAATACCTTATTAACTGTTGATAGGAGAGTTTACCATACAAAATTATGGTCCTGGGCATTAGATCTCTGATGGAGAAACAAAATGAAGTAAGTTTTATCTTTCTCCCTCTTATAATATTTTTGCTAGAAACTGGCAAAAAATTTGATAGTCAACACTGTATTTTTAGGGTGTCGTAACTAAAGAACTCATTATAGTCACCTCAAATTTTGTTCTAAAATTTGACTCGATCCACATCTAAGTGTATTTCAGAAGAGAGTGACAAAATTGGGATTATATTGGAAAGTTAGTCCCAACTGGAGGTGGCCAACATTTTTCAGCCAAATTTTTATTTGTATGAAAAATACAGATTTGGCAACACCAACATGGTTCATGAATTTGTGTTGATTTTGCCTAATTGTTTCCAACCCCCCAAAAATCTAAATGAAGCGGTTTGTTTCAAAATGAAACATTTAAATCTTTTAGTTTGAAACAACTTAACATCAACACTTAAAAATGGTCAAACTCAAATTATTTTTAATTTGTTGAAACAAAATATTTTGTTCAATGCAAAATGATTTTACTACTTTATGATTTACTGAATTTTTAAAAAAAATCATTTTGGTATGACCTGAAACATTTTTTTTAAAACTTTTTAAAATTGCCAACAAACTAAAAGACCCATTATTTGACCAATAAGACAGGTGATTCATGGTCAAAATACAATATACCATGTCCTTCCAGGGTAAGACATTATGAACCCATTATTTGTTCCAGTCTTAACTATGGAGTGACTGCTGATGCTCTATTATGCATATGAAAAGCCCATTTATAAAAGGACAGCTAGTCAGGTATGTGGATTTCTGGAATAACTAATAACATATTTTTGAAAGATTGCAAGCATTAACTGACCTACAAACACTTCAAAACTGCAGTGACTGGCCATCTGAATAATAAGGAATATTTTTATTGGGCAGTTTCAGTAAGTGCCAGTTGACTTTCCTCAGGCAATAATCTGGCTGAAGCAGACTGCATGTTTATTTTAAATATCAGCTTTCTTTCAGTTTCACCATGTGTGAAGCTGGTTATTTAGACACTTCCATATTAATATTAATGTGGGCAAGAATAAGAAGAAACTTGTGATGATTTATGAAACGTGTTAAAGGTATTCCCTCCAAGGGCTTGATCTTGGAAAGTGCTGGTGTGGAGTGCCGCACACATATACACAAGTTTAAAAGTGCCGAGCAGCACCAGGAACACAGCCCTGTATGAATGAGTGCTGCTTTATGACTAATACAGTACTCCTCTCTAGGAGGAGACTTAAGGTCAAAGAGGGGAGGGTATAGCTAAGCACCTCGTTTGCATGTAGAAGATCACACTTAAATCTATGTCTCAGACACGTCAATGCTTTTCCAGAACCTTGCCCATTTTTGTTACCCTGAAATTTTGAGAGTAGAAGAATGGGCACACAGGGATATTGAGGCATACGCTTAACACAAAACCTTAATTGTGGTGTTGTGCAACAACCCTGCACTTTTTGCTCCGCACTGAGGAAGGAGTTGTGGGTTTAAAGCCAAAATGTCTCTTCCCCCAATCCATCCCCACCAACTCTTTTTTTTTAAAATCAGTATTCTATAAAAGATTTTGTTATTATTATTATTAATTATTATTATGCTGAAATGTACCCCAACTCTGTACTGTAAGCTATAGGGTGCTGAGTCCATTATTGTAGACTATTGAAATAATTTTATATAGGGGTTAGTTTCACCTCTTCCTGATCATCTTTTCAATCACTCAACACTTTCTGTTTAGCTATGTCAATACCTTTTATCTCTGGTGGTGTTTCCCTTCTCAGAGGTACACAACTCTGACCAGCAATCATCCATCTATCCTGTCTTGAGTGACATTTGTGTGTCAGGCAATGCAAGTGGTGTAGATCGTTACAGTCTGTAATGATCACTGTGCCTGGAAACAGTAACAAAAGATAGTGGTTTTAACACTTCAACTTTGATGATTTGGGTAATAGGAAAGACAGAAATGCCAGATTTCATGTTCCACTGATAGTGTTTTTGTTTGAACCTATATGGGTTGTTCAGATTATAACAACACTTCTACTAAAGCTATCATTGACTTTTAAGTAAATTGGAGCCAGGAGACCCAATAGACTCATACTGCAGGTGTGAGTTTTCTATTATGGCAAATATGTTCTTGGCTTACTACTAGTCTTTACAGTAATGCATAATTGTTTAATACTAGGAAATCTTCTTTTATTATGGCAGCATTTGCTAATGCTGTTGTAACTAAGAGTCTGTCAGCACTTCTATTATAAAATCCATTTTTCAAAGGTTTATAATTTGGCTATAAAATTCACTCTTGGCTGAAATTTGGCATGCCAACTCTCCACCTGGGACTAAATTTAGTTTTATAAAATAATCATATTTAGGACATAGGGATGTAGCTTGTATGATCCTCCAGGAAATTATCTGTTTCAGAAAACTGTGTGCATGTTACGGCCTCCCAAAATACAATTTTAAAAACAATTATTAATATGAAGTTTTGCAAGCCAAAATTATTTCCCCCTGATCAGTTTTCATCCAACAGACAGGTTGAGCCAGTGAAATTTTAAGCATTTCACAAACTGCTGGGTGACTTCCATGAGACTAGCTGTTTCAATACAGTGTACAGCACTTGTACCCAAATGGGTCAATTTTTCACATAATAATGATAGGAAAATAATCATATTTCTGGGAGTTTTAAATGCAAAAACAAAAACTTGAAATCCAGTCGATGTCATTTTGTGTGAAAAAAACAAAAATGAGCAACAATTTTCCTGTGAAATTCCATGAAACAAAAATAGTGTATTTCACACAGCTTTAGTATTTAAAAAAATTGTTTAAAAATGGACTGAACCCTATGATGACCAAGAAGGTACATTTCCTTACTGAGCAGCTCTGGCCTAAGGGGAGAGCATGGCAGGAGAGCTTACTTTGGGTAAAAGTGAAAATTAGTGATGCTAGAATTAAGATTTAATTATAGGTTCTGTATTTTCACTGATAATACCTGAAAAAATAAGTTAGATCTATAAAGGCTCAACGGCATCACTCTTTAAAAATAAAATTACTATAAAAATTTTGTGACAGAAATTTAAATTTAATTTTCTCTTCATACACTCACACAAAGTAAAGCACATACTAAATGATACTACTTGTGAAAGGTGTGATCAGATCTTTATATACCTTATTTCATTGCCTCCGTACTATGGTGAAGGATTCTAGAGAATTAGCCTGTCTCCTTCCCATGTCAGAGAGTGTCCAAAATATAGTACGTGTATTAATTTGTTTTCACTATTTACTAATTCTGCATGTCTTGACATACAACAAAAATGTTTGAAAGCATGCACATGAAATATATTGGGGCATATGGAAAGCCTGACTACTACCTGGTATTAAAACAACTGGAGATATATTTTATGAGGGGTCCTTTCTGTGATGAGGTGCTGTAGTCAGAGTTTTCAAAAATGGATGATACTAACTGTGAAGGAAAATCATACAGTCTGATGCATCTTTCACTTTCCCTTGGCTTATTGCTACTGGACATGACTGCATCAGGACATTTAGAGCTATGCTGTGGCTATAGAAGTCAAAACTGTCTTGTGAAAAAAGGATGGGTGGAGGAGTAGCATACCGATGGCAGTCCTCAGAGACATTCAACCTGCTCATGGGATAAGGAAACAAAAAGACTGTGTTGGGGAAGTGCTGAGAAGCAGTCCCTACAACTCCTTTTTGGGGTGGCAAAATGTGCTTACCCCAGTCCAACCCCATGCTCCCAGATGGTGTGGAAGGTTCTGGTTGTCCTTAACCCAACCCATCATGACATACCCTTTGAGCTGACTGGCACCTAGTGCTGTAATTCCCTAGTGCTAGTGCGCAGGGCTTGCAAATGTTATGGCAACTGTCTGGGCCAACACCAAGGACTGAACTGGGGACTCTCCAGGGATGAAAACATGAGTATCTATACCTTCAGATAAGGAGCCAGGCTCTGTTGCTGAGCTCTAACAGACAATGTATGCATTGGACAGACATAACAAACACTGACTTGGAGGCTCCACAAGCACCAGTATTCTGTACAGGTATGTGAGGAGAAGAAAGGCTCCTTGGACACCAACACCCCCTCCATCACCTGCATGCCCTGTGCTGAAGCTATCAAAATACACCCCATAGATTTTTCCCATGCATGGACAACTACTGGATCATTCCTGCTCCTAGGACAATTCTTGACAAACATAACATTATATCATAACAAACAATGCAGGGAGAACTAAACAGATAGTGCTAGGAAAGATTGGTGCTTGGTTGCTAGAAAATCTGGAGTAGTACTTTGGCAAATGAGAAATCTTCATAGATCCCACTGGACCCCAAGGAGGGATTGTTCCACAGGGGTGCATGGGAAGGTGTAATCTAATGGCAAAGAAATACAATACATATTTTAGGCTTCTGTAATAAATTGGCTACTTGTTACCAGTGAATGACAAATATAATATCTGATATTCTGAGCCATAATATTAAGTGGTCACCAAGGATGGAGATTGTGTGTGATTCTGGAGAGCTGACAGGTGTTTCTAAAGTTAGTTGGTAGTGACTCATTGTAAATGTTTCATTATAAGATGCTGTAAATCAGTAGAATCACCTACAGTAAAGGACTAATATTGAGAGAACATCATATGAGCAGATTATTTATTCAATAAGGCCTAATAACAGAACATATCCCAAGTAGCTAGTTATATACTGGAGAAATTCCTGAGGTTGAGGACAAAGAACAGCAGTGAAGTAAATTGAATTAGGAGAGGAAGTGCCTGCCACACAAGTCATGGAGGAGAAGAAACTGTGGGGGAGGGTTGTTTAACCAAGCCAAAAAAATAAGCATTCCTACTCATCCTTCCTTACACTAACCCCGAAGCACATAGTGGCAACAAAGTAACTCCATCACCACTACTGAAGCCTCAGGGCTACAGCAGCCCTTGTTTCATAGTGGTCAGTGAATAGCCAGGTAAATCTGCAACTATACCTCCCTATGGCTTGCTCTCCTCCTTCTGAACCCTGCTTCTGGCTAGGGAAACCCTATAGAGCACAACCGTGTAGACCTCCTATATGTTGTTTTGCAAATCTCTTGCAGGAGTGAAAGCATATTGTCTTCTGTAGCTCAGACAGGAACAGGATTTGTCCCCAAATGACAAAAAAAAAAAAGAGTAACTAATTGCATATGGGCTGACCCTTTTCATCATTTTAGGCAATGGGATGGCCACATGTCCATCTCCATAATATAGATCTGCTAAGGTAAAGCTCAAAAAAGAAACCTACAGTAATGTTCCAAACCCATAAAGCTAATTCTGGGCCTTACCACTGGCTTAAGAGGATTCACATTTCAATTCACTGCTCCCGGATAGCCTTAAACAATAAACAAGACTGATTCATCCTTCAATTCTTTCTTTCCTTTTATAGGTTGGAACTGTACTTTGGTGGTTTAATTTACCAAGCCTTCTAATATTTAGTACAGAAATAGGAACCCTCAGTAATTATCAGGATATTTTCTTTCTTTATTCTCTTCTAGTTCTGTAAAACAAGTTGAAAATTAAAGAGGACAAGAAAAGGAAAGGAAAGAGATGAATACTAATATCAATACCACTCTCACTGGGTAGTTTCTATCAGAGTTTACTCAAATTTTCTCAAGCATGGTTTTGTACCAATACTACTTCCTCTTCTATTATGGGATATTTGCTGGTTGTATATCTACTGCAATGCAACCACTGCAAAGAGAAAAGATATCAAAATTCACTAAATTACAGAAGTAGAAATAGCGCCTCATGTCCTTGGCATTCAAAACTAAAGAGCTATTCAGCCTTCTGCAGTGACACATACATACGTGATGCATAAAACATCTAGCAGTGTTGTTTTCAGGGTTTATTACTGATTGCTAATGCACTTTTCCCATGCTGATAATATTGACTGAAGTTTCTAATTTTTGTAAGGTGCTAAAGTGTCCCAAGAAGCAACCATATTTGTGGTAAGTTGTCAGTTGAACATCCACTAAAATTGGGGGCATTTTTTGTAATTCTAGAAAATATTTTAAAACCATATATATTTAAAACCAATACATTTCTAATTATCATAGAGATATATCAGTGCTAGCAATGTCTTAGGATGAAAATCCTGTATTTATCTGCATAGGTTCAGCAGCTTCAGTGTTACTACCCAGGTGTATAACAGGAGCAGAAAGCAAGAGGAACAATAAACCAATAGTTAGGTTACTAGCCATAGATCTAGGTTCAATTCTTTGCTCCCTCACAGACTTCTTGTGTGATCTTAGTCAAGTCATGTAGGGCCTGGTTTATAAAGGTATTTAGGCATTTAGGAATGGAGATAGATGCCTAACCACCTAACTCCCATTGATTTCAAGGCCTAAATGCTTTTGAAATCCCAACAAAGTGCCTAAATACCCTCCAAATCTGGCCCTTTGGCACCCTGTGCTTCAGTCCATCATAGCATTTACCTACTTCACATGGATGTTGTGAGGATAAACACATTAAAGATTGCGAGCTCAGATACTTGAATAATGGGGACCATATACGTACCTTAGATAGGTAGAGAGGCTTTGGCTTATTGGTAGTAACAGAGATAACTAAAGGCAGAGATAGTTTTTTACAAGCTCAGAAACTTATACAATGTGTCAAAATGGTAATGGACTCAGGATGACTTCATGAAATATGAAAGTGATCATTGATAAAGAGATATAAAATTCTATGCTCTCAAAAAGATACATCACATTTTAAATCAAGGGGTAGTATTTTAGAGTTATACAGATGCCATGTCCAGTCTGGATTATTATTTAGATTTTAAAAATCTACTGCAGGTAGAGATATGTAAGAAATATTAATGTTAAAGATAGCCATCTAACCAGGTGTTTAGCATGACTCTAGAAAGAGGAAAGCACTGTATTAAAAATTGGAGATAAAAAAATACTGGGATATTACAGCTGTTACAAGAGAAATCTCTGTAAAATGGAGAAATGAGCCATTTGGAAGAAAAGATGAGCAGTTTTATATTGCATGCAAACTATTTTCACTCTGTCTCAATCAAACAAAGAGAGATCAAGATAACAATATCCAAGGGAAGAATAATAGGAGGAATAAATAATTAGGGATAAACTAAGTACCATTTATTGATCAAGGTCATAAACTTTATTAGCTATAAAGACATGGGATGATTAAAATTTTATTAACCATTGGGAAATTCTACTTGAAACCCTAAAACTAAAACATTCCCCCTTGTGCCAAGACAGGATGAAACTTTATGCTGAGAGTTATTTAGGAAGAAGAGTCAGGGTTCTTACTTCAGACAGACCTTCCTGTAGCATGATCTATAAATTTCTCAGTAGCCTGAACTGCAGGTCTATATTGAAGCATGAACCATGACCCCTTTTCACAGTCAAGTCAGGTTATCTTTAGATTTGGGTACATCATATGAAAAAGTGTGAATTATTTAGCCTTTATAGCTCCAACCTCTGGCGTGGGATTAGGAAGGTGTCTTTTGTATATGGGGTGGGGGGAGGGCGAAGCAGAAGGAAGGGTTGTAGTAGCATAAAATTTCCTTTGATAAGGTGCTAAATTAAACTATATACGTTGGGGTTTTTTTTGGGGGGGGGGGGGTGATGGAACAAGCTGCTATTATAAAACCTGCAATACATTTACATCTTTAAAACCACTGCTTGGACCAGCGTAATATCTATCCATGTATGGAGAAGCTCACTTATAAAATGGACAGATTACAATAGAAAATAATAAGACAATTAAAAGTTTATATTGAAAACAGCCTAACTTCTGTTACAAGGGCAAGTCATGAAACGGTATTTCAAGGGGACTAAACTGACCACTTATAGTTGAAGGGAAAAAAAGGGTGAGTGTTTAGGGGATGGGGGGAGGGGGAAAAGCACAAAACTTCTTTTTCAGGGATAGCAGCAGCCCACAATTCTTTATCTGTGGCATAAACTCTTCCATTTGAACAAATGGGTAGGAGCCTTTGATAGCTCATTGAGGGAAATATGGGCCAAAGAGAATCATATTTTTACCTGATATGTGGACACTAGGCATCAAATAAAAAAATGCCTTAAAATAATGAATGAGCCACCAAACACATATTTACAAAATGTACCCCCCGTCACCCCAGATTTGATGTGGTCTTATTCCTGTTCACTGCTCCTTCATTTTAATCCACACATTATTTCCTCATCCCCATTTCCTTCCTATAACCATGTTCCTGCACATCTACATACACCCCATTCTTCACCTGATGGCTCTTTGCCTAGCCCTAACTAGGGATGTGTGAATAACTGATTTGTTTGTTTGTTTAATGGCCAAACCAAAGGTAAACAAAAAATCATTTTGGATTGACCAAATTTTTCATTTGGCCTGAAACTAAATATTTCATTTGAGTTCTTTTTGCTTTTTACAAAATAAAATTGAAGATAAATTTGAAACAAAAAGTGATTTCAAAATGAAAAATAAAAAAAATGTTTTGTTTTAAAAATGACCAGATGAAGTTTTGATTTCTTTTAATGTTTTTAAATCAAAATAATTTGAGAAATTCAACACAAATTTGCAAAATGTTTCAATCAACCTGAATTTGCTTTTTTTGGTGAAAAATATTTTGTCCAAAAATTTCACTCAGCACTAGTTCTAACACATCTAATTCCCTATCTTTCCCCCCAAGAAAACTACTTCCCTCTTTGTAGTTCCATTCCTCTTTATATAGTCTGTCACACCTAGTCCTCCTTCTTTGTTCTATGCCCCAACTAAGCTGAGTTATCCGTGCTGCTCCAGTGTGGTGTCTACAGGTTGTATCCGTTACCTTGGAAAAGGAACATGCACCTGTGGTTTTCCTGGTTGTAGGAGGGATGAGCCTGTGCAACAGAAGCAGGCATATGCTAGTTTTCCTGCCTTCTGGTGGTCTTCCATTCTCCCATTCCTTGCACTCTGCTGCTTCTCCCTCACCCTGTCCCCAGTCAGTGCAAAAGGGGACAGGTAGCCCTAGGAGATTTTTACCTTCTTTTTCAGAGCATTGCACTCTTGGGGACATTATGCCAGTGAAAATAGTTGCAAAAGGATTACTGTACTGAGTCAGATCAGGATCTTTCCAGTCCAGTATCCCGTCTCTTACAATGGCCAGTACCAGTTGCTTCCAAAAATAGTAGGCACAAAGGAAGATTAGCAGCAAATTTAACTCCCTTACTCTCTCATATCTATGTATAGCCCATGTTTATCTCTGCATATGTTTAAAAATATTCCTTACAAGTCAATCTCTTTCACACATAGCCGCAAACTACAAAAACGAAACTGAATAAAATATCAAATGGGTGAAGAAAATAAGATGGAAAAGAAATGAAAAAATTAATTGAAGAACGTATAATTTAAAAAATGAAGGACTCAAATGAATTATTCAGCAAATATTTTTCAATCAGCGCAAATTGCAAACAGTGATTAAAAATGGAAATTAGAATCACCTTGATAGACCAGTACCATGGCAAATGAAGTATTCAAATGAATAATCTTACTGAGCACATTCAATAATATATTATTAAGATGTATTATTCAAGCAGAAGTTATAGTATTATGCAGAAATAGTATGGGACCATTTCTTCATATAGCAGCATGCCATGTAAATGAGAACCATAAAGGGAAGGATGTGTGTGTATGTGTGTGTGTCTGTTGGAAGATAGGTGTAAGAAAGAACAAACATTTATATATACAAATTTAAGATCACAAACAAAATTCCAGATAATATGAATTGTAAATCAGGAATTGTGCATTAATATATCCATTTGTATTTCCCTACATGTCAAGGACTTGTTTACCAAACAAGCTAATCAATTTATCAACTCTCTCTAATTAATCAGAAGAATACAATTATCTTGGATGTGCTGTTGCTTTATCAAATATGTGACATTTGTGGCAATGTAACATGACAGTGATATTGAAATTACAACATTAACCAGTGCTGAATAAATAAAACCTCAAGTACTGTCCTTGTTGATGCTGAGAGAGAATACCTGAGATGGAATTGAATATTTCAGGTCCAAGATTAAACTTTAAATCACACAGAACTTACATGATACAATTTCAACACAAAAATGTGCAGTATTTATGGGAACATCCTCAATGGTGTAGCTGGTGATAAACAGTATAAACAAGTTTTGATGTACTGAAAATCTTATTGCATTTAAATTATTTTAAAATAATCTAACTTTTGTCAAGGTGCAATACATTATATTCGGCATGTCAGGAACACAGCCTTTTACTTGCCAATGTGAAAGTGTTTTTATATATTACACATAAATTATTCAAACATCTCATGTCTGGATTGGTTGGTTTTAGTACTTTGTTGATATTTAGTCTTCAACCAGAATTTGAACTAAGTCTTTCTCTAGAGCAGTGGTGGGCAACCTGCGGCCCATGGGCTGCACACAGCCCATCAGGGTAATTCACTGGCAGGCTGCCAGATAGTTTGTTCACATTGGCACAGCCGCCCACAGCTCCCATTGGCCGGGAGTGGTGAACCGCAGCGACTGGGAGGTGCAGGCAGCCATGCAAATGTAAGCAAACTGTCTGGCAGCCCGCCAGCGGATTATCCTGATGGGCCACGTGCAGCCCTGGGCCGCAGGTTGCCCACCACTGCTCTAGAGATACAGCAGTGTTTGACTGCCTTTATTTTCCATTTTCACTGGGAATGGGCTAAATCCTATTTTGCAATTTCCAAATCCTTGATCCTGCAGAGTGCTGAGCACTCTGGCTCTGATCTGGCAAAACACCTAAATACATGCTTAACTTTAAGCACATGAGTAGTCCTGTCAATGTCATGAGGCTACACACTCACTTAAAGTTAAGCACATGGTGAATGGGAGTCTTCACTATTCTAATTTAATTATTTAAATCCTCTACACAGATAAAATTGTTGTCAGACAAAAATGACACATCTTGGGCTAAAAATTCAAAACAAAAATGTGCAAAATAAAGTGCACATTTTTAGGATGGCTTTGTTGCAGAAAGTTATTAAATTAGGCTATTCTACCAGTTGTTTTCTATGCCATTTTCATCTGTCTGCCAGACACAAGCATGCAAATATGTCTGCTAACTATGTACATTGAGTAACATGAATTTAAGTACAAAATAGTTATCAGTAGAATTAGTTGGAAAATGGGAAAATATTTTGCACTTTTTTTTCAAAATATTGTCCTCTTTTCTTCATCAAAATATTGAAAAACTCAAATGTTTGGCCCGCTTGCCCTATAGCTGCGAGCGGGGGAGAAGGGAGGAGAGAGGGGAATGGGATGAAAATTTAACAAGACTTCTCCCTTTTTCTTATCCAAATATTTTGACGGGGTTTTGTTTGTTTGTTTTGTTGTTTTTTGACCAGCTGTGATCATCAAGACATCTGTCATTTCCATTTTTCGGGTACCTGCCTTGGCCATCTGACTTCCCCTATAATTTCAGCCATTGTCACTGAATATGATTCAAACATTAAGGGCCAAAAATTATGATGTTTGCTTATGCGCAACTGCATTAAAGGACTGTCCAAAAATAGCTAAGTAAATTGTTTAATCTGCATAAGTAAGTGGAACTACAATGCTTCACTACATAGTTGATGACTATTCCTTCCATTTGCCATGGGGGAAGCAAATCAACCCCCAAAAGGCAACGCTATCCACCTTCATACCAGACTACGCATCCAGCTGGCTGCTAATAGGGAAGCAGGCTGGGAACTAAATCTCCAAGAGCTTCTGTTGTGGTGGTGGTGACTGCCTAAATCAGGAATATTGCTCTGTGACTTAAAGACAAAATATATATTCTCCTGAGATATGTGGGGCACCTAAAAACTTCAGGATCAACTCCAAACATATCTTACACATATTGAATGTTTGTATAACTGAAAAAAGAGTGATATTTGTTCTTTTCTGAGCACTGAATTTGCCACAGCACACCAGTTCACTGATCTCTGAAATCCATTGCACTGAGTCTGGTTGAGGCCAATATGGGTCACTTCTGGAAAGTGGCAACAGAGCCAATTTTGCAAAACTGTGCCTGGAAAGATTCCTTGCTGATCTCTTTTATGCTCAGATTTCACCCTGAAGAGTTCAATTACTCTCATTTTACTATGCATTTTTTTTTTAAATAAAGCAACAACACTCAAGTAGGGGACATTTCTTGCCATCCCACTCTACCCCCTTCCTCTTCTCCACACTACCAACCAAACAAAAAAATCCATGTTTCACAGGATGAAAAATATCTATATTGGCCTCCCTGACCTATCTCATCATGTTGCAGTATTCAAGACTTTTGCAAATAAGGATCCTCTTTCAATTTCACCAGTGTGTGGAGATAGCTATCATTCATTCTTAAGGGATAAAAATTTAAAAATCTATTGAGCCAGCAACAATGCCCCTCTTTTACTAAAATAACTTCTCCCCTAACTTCTCCCCTGGCCTGATGTAGCTACAATAAAAGTCGATTAGAAACTCAATTATGCTTTAAGTAGCTAACAAAAAAAGAGCACGGAGACCCCCTTTAGAAAGTCAACTGACAGATAAATCTGAAACCACATTACCCCTGACTGTTGCAAAATTAACCTTAACAAAAGCCATATTTAACCAGAATTTTAGACATTTCTATATAGTATGCAAAGCCAGCACTGTTCTAATGGGGCATTAAAACTGGCAGGCTGAGATCCAAGAGTCTTAAGCAGGACAATGGCCCTCTCACAACTGCTGCAGTTTAAAATGGCTCAGGTGCTAAGTTCAGAGATTTTGGAGAGACGAGCAGGCTTTTGAAATATTCCTAATAATATCCCTGCATGAGCGTGAACTGTGTCCTTCATCATGGAAATATTCATTATCTCTGGCCTCGTGGAAGCTCCTCTTCAGCCCGATGTTGATAGTGCTCTCTAGGATGAAATCAATATGCCTTTACGAAAACACTGAAGTCATACGAAGTTACCAAGCTGGTAAGCAACCAGGACAGATGGCTTTACCAGTGAGTGTTATAAAATGCTTATCCAGCCCTTAGTGGACTCTGCATACTAGCCAAGTTTAAGGGTTTTGTTTAATACATTTTTTTTTCCAAACAGCTTTGCACGCCCAAGTTACATTAACTGCAGAAAACAAAGAGGCAAAAGTTCAAGTTCTTTGGCTTATATGAAACTATACTGTAATAAAACATTTTTGGTTTAGGACCTAGAATGTCACACACAGACAATCCTTAAAGTAAATCAAGACAGATGTGTTAGTATCAGTCTCCCACAATAGAGCATGAAGGTTAATTTATATGATTCATGCTTCCCAGGAATATGGCACCTCCTTTTTTTTAATTTAATTGTTGCAGAGAATGAATATAATTATGATAACGAAGTATAACAGAGTGTGGGGGGGGGGGGGCGTAGGGGCCAGGCATTGGAGACTGAAAGTTTAACTGTAGAACTCACAGCTGTTACACATTCTACAAGCCTCTCTTGTTAAGGTCATCAGTGAACTGTTTTCCCCTGGGTAAAGGCACTTGTCAAGACTGAATCAAGTCCTTGTTCCTCTCTTTCTCTTATGGAACAGTTCTTTGTAATAGACATAGGATGAAATAACTGATGATGTAATTTCTGTAGATAAATGAGATATCTGAAACCACATGACAGTGACATGCTAATTTCCCCTACAGAGCTGGATAATTCTGTAGTACTGGTTTTCCAGTTGTAATCGTTAAAGATGTTATGAGTAGGGTTTCTTATTCTTAAGAGTAAATTGTTGGCTCTGAAGTCCTGGCAAAATTCCAACTTTGGAAATAATACTCTGAGTGTCTAAATGCTCCTTCTTCTCTCCCTTTTTCTTTTTCCAAGTTGCTTTGTATTATTTATTCTTCTCTTTTTATAAGTTACAACATCACAATGAACATTGCTTGAAAAAAAAATCTTGCTCAACACACAACCATGGTACATTTATCTTTTAGAATCCTGTAAATACTACTGCTTGGAGGCAGGTCAGATAGTTTTAACCTTTTTAGTGCGGAGCCTCTTGCTACTAAATTCTTGCCTGAAGTATGGCACATTCATAATATGTGAGTTTACCTTCTCACTTCAAAATATATATTGTGTATACACACACACACACGCAAACCCTGATACCTTCATAGATTAGTCACGTCCAGTATTACCTTGGAGGTAACTGTGTTTCAGTGCTGTTCAAGTGATGATATTACTATATACACTTGAAAATGTATTAAATATGTAACCTTTCTGCCAGGTAATATCAGCAGCAACAAGAGTGGGGTTTAATACCTAGAGGTTCCTGTTAGCATACAAAACAGAAAAGGCTTAAGCCCACCCATAAATCTGGGAAAACTACACACCACTGGTGGGTACATTTAGAGGCCATATTTCCCCACTCATAAGCACTGAGCTTGTGTATAACAAAAGAAAACTTACTAAGAGAAGAAAACGCAACTGCAACAATGTCTCAGAAGTATGCAAACTGTAAGTAAAACACCTAACCCACAGTACCTTGGGCTGTAATCCTTTGCCTCAGTTTTCCCCCTTACGTTATGAAAGTCAGACAGATTGAAGTTCTTTTAATAGGTCTCTTCCCTTTTCCCTCCACTGCTGGCTACTCACGGTTTGTTATCCAAGGCCAGCAAGGTCCTGGAGTCCAGTGGTACATTCAGGTAGATTCAGCTTCCACCTCTCGGGAGAGAAAGGGTCATCCTATGATGCCCTCTGCTGCTGCTGTCACTGTCGCCTCTGCCACTGCTTGACTTTGTTGCTGCTGTATCTGCCATTGCTCAATGCTGCCACTTTCTACCTGAGTAGCTGCCACTGCCTTCAGGTGCGATGCCACATTCTGTGTCACGTTCTACCACATACCTCAGGCCTTACTGATTTCAGCTCCTATTAATTCACTGGGTAGTGGGAAACATCACTGCTGCTGTCTCCTCTGTGTTGTCTTTCACTGCAATACCATCCACACCACCAAGTCTAAGGCTCAGCCCATAGGCCTGCTTATCAGTCATTTCAGCACTAGCAATCACTGAGAAGAAACCAAGACTCTCAATTGAGTCTGGTCAGCTCTATCTTGAGGGAGGGTCAAGTGGTTTTTAGGACCCTTTAAATGAGTCCACACCACCAGGTACAAACATCTTTCACTCGGATTTGGCATCACTACCCCCCATTTAATGAGTGAGGTTAAAGGTAGGGTGACCTCCCCTCAATTAGGGTATATTAACTACAATTCTGCTGCCCATTAGTCATACAGTAAGGATAACATTTCATTACCCATGCTTCCAAGTTGAAAGTGAATTTTAACCCAAATAGCAAAAATTCATTAGTTTAGCAAAGCAGGTCAGTCTGCTGATATGTATCTAGGCAAATATGGTCTGCTCCTGAGATCTTTTACTTCAGTTCATAAGTAGATGGCAGGAAATAGCTCGTTCGGACCCTGGCTTACAAATATAGATAAGTACCTTTGGGGCTAATTTGCTCCTGACTGCCAGCTTCACTAAGGGGCTGTTCTGGAGCAGGAATCATTAGTGTCACAGTGCTTTGGCCACATGTGACAGAGTAGCATAGCACCTCCCCATTCTTTGGGATGTCTCTATGATGGAAGAATCCTGGATGGCCTCAGCAACCTGAATGACACAGGGGACATATGGTGGTCAAGAAGCTAGTCTAATATTATACTGCTTGTCTGATTTACATTCCATTTTTTTCTGAAGCTCTCCCAATAATTGTTACTATACTCGTATCCTAAAATATTTGTTTTATAACTGCATGTTATTGTCCAGAGATATATTTTGTTGAATGTACACCAACTATAATGGCTATGGGGACAAGTAGCTATATCCAGAAAACTGGATGGGACATATTGTATCTTCCTGTCTAATTAACTGTCTTTCTGTGCAAGAACAAATGACTTCATCCATGCTTTCTGTCATCAACATCCTCTGAGTCTTTGCTCCACTATGTATTTTTGCCAGGTTCTGTGCAAGAATGCCCTCCCAACTTTTATCAGTGTTTTTAGAAAAATCACAAACTTTCACCTGACTTACTGATTTAAATCAAATGAGTGATAGGTTTGATCCTCCTTGTAAAGTTTAATGAAGAAACCTTGTTAGTTATGGGTGATGTACAGCAGGATATCCCTCAAAGTATGTAACTGAAGGTACCCCACCTTTCCACTCACATGGCCTTCCAACACAAATTCATTATTATAACATGAATGGAATATTAACAAATAATTTAAAAATCTGACTTGCTTATGTTCCAGGCATTAAGTTTCCAGATTTGACTTGAAGGTAGAGCTGAATGAAAAATGTCTGGGGGAGGCAGAAATCCATGAAAGATGTTCTCTGTCTCCCAGAGAAATTATGAAACTTTCAAAAATTTCCAACCAGCTCTCTCTGTACCAACTAAGTAAAATGACATCATCCAGAAAAACAGATTTATATGGGTGCTTATTGGTTTCATTTTCAAATTAAAATATCAATAAGAACAGTATTCAATTTTTTTCCTGAGGGGAGTTGTTAATCAATGGACAAAGCCATCAAATGTTAACTAATCCTTACAAATTCCTGTACCTTGATCATGACTGGATTACAAAAAAAAAAAAAAAATGCTAAATGACCACCTTAGCACCTGACCCAGACAGTGTTCTATGCTAGGCTGATTCAATAGAATGTTAATTGTTAGAGCAACACAAAAGAATGTTTAAATATAGGCCTGATATGTGCCAGATTAGACAGACAAGGTAATATACCAATATTTTTAAATTTTTAAAGGATGTATCTCTTAGAGAATGTGCCACTCTTATTAGTCAGTAACTGAAATCCTCAGTTTATCAAAAGAAGAACATTAGCAGACACACCTGCACCAGCCTGACAGTATTCCTCAGCTCTGACCCACAGGGTGTACTTCAACGTGCAAGAGGATAGTTCAGTTACCAAGTCTATTACATGATGGCTTTTTTACTTTTATTTGGCCTTGAAATTCACCAGAATTTCCCTGGCAACCTATTAATCTAGTGTTGAAAGCTTGCCAATAATAATAATAATAATAATAATTATAATTGCCCTAAGCACTGCCAAAGGCACTGTAGCTGTTTAGAAAGTGGTAAAACTCTTAAAAATAATTTTTCATGCTAAATACTTATGGTTCCACCTCAAGTTGGTTTTTCTTTTTTTTCTTCTTCATTTTTCATGAAAACAAAAATGAAGGGTTTTTTTGGGGGGGGGGGGCGGGGGGGAACTAACACCACAGAGTGAGAAGCTGGTTTGCTTTAAAGAAAAAAAGTGCTCTGATTAATAACATCTTATAGTCAGTCATTGACTTTAGTGGAAATTTCTGTAACTGGTTTGTTGAGCCGACAGTCTATCTGAGGGTGGCATTTGGTCCTTTTCATTAGAGAACTGGGCTTAAAGGTATGAACAGATGTGAGAATCCTTATTAAAATCTCAGTTTTCTTCTGTGAAAACTGATAGCGTTGCACGGTCAGTCTGCTCTGTGTGGTAACCAAGGGCCATCTCTGAAGGCTATAATCATGTGGATAGAAACATGAATATTTTGGGCCTTACCAGAGCTTTAAATTTTTCCTGACTCTAAATTAGATATATCACATCCATGGGGAAAACAGTTTTCTTCCGCTTCATTATGTTAGATGTGCCTCACCACTGAATATCCCTAGTTTTAGGCATGTGTAGGCCCGTTGAAAATAATAAGTCACTTCCAATTGGTAAAATTCCTTCATTTGAACTGATCAGTGTCAGATCTCCTTTATAAACAAAGTTAACAGGCTCAATTCTCCATTGGCCTGAGCCTGGGGCTTAATTCTCATTTACACTAACAACTCTTTGGCCTGGTCCACACTAACCCCCCACTTCGGACTAAGGTACGCAAATTCAGCTACATTAATAACATAGCTGAATTCGAAGTACCTTAGTCTGAACTTACCGCGGGTCCAGACGTGGCAGGGAGGCTCCCCCGTCGATGCCGCATACTCCTCTCGCCGAGCTGGAGTACCGGCGTCGACAGCGAGCACTTCCGGGATCGATCCGGGATCGATTTATCGCGTCTAGACCAGACGCGATAAATCGATCCCAGAACATCGATTGCCTGCCGCCGGACCCGGAGGTAAGTGTAGACGTACCCTTTAACACTCATCATTTTAAGGGGGAAAATACCAGAACACCATAAAAGAACATTGGCATCATTAAAAATCAGACCCCTTTGGCAAAGTTCCCCTTTACACTACCAGTGTGGAAAGGGTTCTGAATATGAATGAGAATCATGATTTATCATTCTGATTGGGTAGCTTTCTACACCCACTTCACATTCATGTTGACTGGTTTAAATAACACCATAATGGAGAATCAGGCCCAAGGAAGTGTAAGCATTCATCCTTCCATCTAGGCTACTTCAAGCTGTTGTCATGAACTCTTTGAATAACTGATTATTAAAAAAAAAAAAAAAAGATTGTCACTCAGAATGTAAAGTGTGTGAATTCGAGGCTGGAATTTACAAAAGTCATTCGCTTCTGGTTGGATAATTCTTGATGGTTGCAAAAGGAATTTGAACTCTGTGTACAATCACTCTTTCCCTATGACATCTTTCTAATGTAGGTGGTATTTAGGAACCTCCCCTCACATTAATCGGCAATGTAGTTGAGTTTCAGAACTGCACAAGCAATATTTAATGATTGCTTTTTGCAAGGCTTTGAAACTAAGCACTTACCAACCCAATAAAATTTTCAAGAACAAAGTTTGCTTAAAATATTACAGCTATAATTTCCAAAAAAGCTGGTTCTTTTCTTTTTATGCTTCCTATGAATTGTCACTTTGTCATGTATTATTTCATGTTATACTGTCCTTGTTCCACATAACACATGAAAGATGACCAAGAAAATGTTTTAGAACTTCTCCATGGAATCTTTCCAGCAATAACTTGGCCCAACACTGCAAGTGTTTAACATCCACATCTGCTTACAATTTATCTGTGTAAATTATGGGTAATTTATCCCTTGGAAGTTATGGAAATTGCATGAATGAGTTAATATGCATAACCAGAATTAATGAATATTAAGTGATAGACACTCCAGACAGTGCATTTCTAAGTTATTATTGCAAGCTTCAGGTGTGCTGGGAAACAGGAGGGTGAAGGCTGTGTGACTTCAGCCATTCGAGAACTGCAATAATCCCCCAGAACTGCACTGCCCAAAGTGTCATATTATTATTATAAAACGGAACTTATTTTAGGAAGTGAAAAGATCATACCTATGCATTAAACAGGGAATATTGAGTTAGGGATGACATCTCTGGCAGACAACCAGAAAGTTCCATTTGTGTCAAAAGCTCTAAAACTACTCTGAAAGGTTACTGTTACTGCACAGCATTTTTGCTAACAAACTATAGCTCTGGTAATATGGAAAAATATGCTAATACATACCCTGGAATTACTGATGCACTATAGGTTTTGTTAGAAAAAAGGTGTTGTTTTGCTTAGACATATTAACAACAAAATAAGGGACTGGTCTTCAAGGTGGGTTCAAGATTTACTCTTTCACCTCTACACAATCAATATCTCCAATTAATTTTTCAAAGAAGTGCCACATTCAGAGTTACCTAGGCCACTGTTTGACCAAATGCTGACTTTACAGAAAACTGGACAAAATTGGAACCATCATGAAAAACACCAAGATAGTAGAGACAAAAGATATTACCTCAACCACCTTGTCTCTCTAATATCCTGGGACTGACACTGCTACAACTATACTGCACTAAGATAGTAGGACAGTTCCAGGTTTACTTTCTGCCACCACAGTTTTCTGTAATCAAGAATACAGATAAGGTACTCCAACTCAAAACAGTAACAGTTGAATGATGTAGTAAAGCAGCATTATCTCCAGAGCAAGGACAGCACCATTGTATGTATTCAGATTAAGACCCAGCTCTTGCAAATGGATCCTATGCAGGCAGACCCTGTCCAAATAAGATGTGCAGATACACATGTATTTTTTCTGTGTGCAATCGTGTGTGCACACACATTAGAAAATTAGGTCCATAAGCTGATATTTCAAAACCACATGGGAGATTTAGATGCCTACCTAATTGTAATTGACAACACCTGTGCTCCTAAATCCCAGAGATGGTTTTGAGAATCTCAAACAGTATACAAAATAGTACTAAAAAGCAGAAGAAACCTAGTCTTCAGTCAATACAAAAATCAACTCCTCTGGCTCTGTTAGTATCATGCTTTCTTGTATTGTCTCTGGATAGATACAGCAACTCCAAAACAATACGGTTTATTCTTTCTGATTTGGTTAAGATTGTTACTTATTAAAGGCTTGAGACCATTCTTATTGTGGTAGCACTATTCCCTCTAAGACAGAATGTTGTATATTCAACCCCCACACAAGGATTCTGAACAGTTCTTAGGCTGAGACACAGTGACAATGCCAGAGTAGAATCCAAAAAAAGTTGCTTTAATATTAAAAGTGCCATCCTTTGAATGAGACATTAGATGGAGGCTCCTTCTGCCCACGTCTAGAGGATGTGAAAACTTCTGTGGCATTGTTTAAAAAGAATGAAGGGAGGAAAAAACATGCTGTACTGCCCAGAATTGCTTCTTCCTAAACAACATATTGTAGTGGGCTGAGCTATGTGTCAGATGAACTAGTCCTGATTATTTGAAGGCTGCTTTTGCATACAAAGCCACAGCACTAGAGTTTCTAATTCATTGCTTTGTAAAGTTGCTTAGGATAATGCTGTAATGGAAAACCAAATTCTATTCCATTTTGTTAAGTCTCAAGAATTTTATATTGCCCATATCCACAGGCTAACACTTATTAGAACATTTCTGACCATCATAAAATAAATTACTTAGTTTATTGACTGTACTCGGGACATCAGTTTCAATAACTATACTCTTTTATGTTGTCAAGGCTAATTCCCCACTCTGGCACTTCGAGTGCAGAAGGTGGGGGCCTACAAGGTTTCTAAAAACTAAAACAGGCCACTCCAGGCTTGTATTAAACTCCCAAGGTAACAGCTTCTCTCTGACCTTGGATTGGTAGATGCTGCCACCACCCAAGTTCAGAACCCTTTGAGAGCCCAGGAAGGCACTTGGGAATGCCTCCTCCGGGGAAGTGCTGAGAAAGCAAGAAAAAAGGAAATCAGCTGTTGCCACCAGCTAATTAAACAATATATGCACAAACTTCTTAAGACACAAAAATCCAATTCTGTTCTTAAAAAAGGTAAATTTTATTAATAAAAAAAAGAAAGAAAATACATCTGGTAACTCTGGCTATTGTTAGATGTTAAAAGAGCAATTACAAGGATTAAGCACCAAGAATAGCGTTCTTGAGGTCCAGCTTAAAGGTTACAAGCAAAACAAAAGCACCTGGGGTTAGCACAGAGGAATCTACAAGCCATAACGGAATAAAAGGGATAAATCTAATCACATCTTCCTAGACATTTCCTGATCTACTCACATATCTGGGGTTTTAAGTGAGTGGTTTCTAGGTATTATACTGATGATTTTTCATACCTGGCCCAAGCTTCTTACAGCATAACTGCTTTCCTGTCTGACCCTCCCCCGGGGAGAACAACAGACAGACAAAAGTGGAGTCTTGTTTCAATTTTAAAAAGCTTTAGCCTTCCCATTGGCTCTTTTGGCCAGGTGCCCATTCACTTCCTTTTACCTATGCATCGCAGTGAGACTTTTTAACCCTTTAAAGGTAGAGCAATTAGAAAACAGCTACTAAGAGGGATTTTATAGCTACTGGCTGGCTGGGTGTCCAAGAAAGGGAGCTACCCCTCCTTCCTTCATTTATCACATATGTACTGCTGATGGTGCCCATTATCAGTATTATAGAAGAGAAATAACATAAAAGAAACTAAGGAATCAAGAGTGACCAGAATTCTGAACTAAGGGAACAGTGGTCTTCAGATTATCCAAAGGACAGCATGACAAATTGTGCAAAATCACATGCCAGATTGCACTAACCAAGAAAACGATGTATGCTATCTCAGTGGATATTGGAGTGAGGCAGGCACAGAGATAGAGTTGGTAGTCTGCGGTCCAAAGATGCTCAGAAATATCTGAATAGAAAAACTGAAACCCTAGTGCAATGGGAGCTGCTGGAAGCGGTGGCCAGTACGTCCCTCGGCCCGCGCCGCTTCCAGCAGCTCCCATTGGCCTGGAGCAGCGAACCGCAGCCAGTGGGTGCTGTGATCGGCTGGACCTGTGGTTGCGGCAGATAAACAAACTGGCCCAGCCCACCAGGGGCTTTCCCTAAACAAGCGGCGTCCCAAGTTTGGGAAACACTGCCCTAGTGAGTATAGGATATAGCCAAGATTGAAATGCATTCATTTAACACATGTATTCCAATACATCCATCTGCATTTACTATGGAAAAGATAAATGGAGAACCTCAACATTCTCTGCTCTGTAAAATGGAAATCCTAAAAGTCGAGTCATACCTGCTTTGGACATAATCCTTCCAGTTCACAAACACTGCCAATAAAACTGAATTTTACCTGTGTTAATATTGGTGATGGTGGTGGTATATTAATATTTATAGCTTAGCAACCAGCATAGAGATAGCAATTGTTTATGGTGCAAGGGACACAGACAATGCAGCAAAAGAAATCCAGTTTTCTCGATCAATAATCATATATACAAACACATTCTCAAGTAAGGCTAGTGAAGCCAAAACATATTTATGATATGGAACCCTACATTTGGTTCATTCCCATGCCTTCTAGTTTTCGAGCACTGACTCCTTTAAAATTATCTATTTTTTTTCTGGAAAAAAAACTAACACCCCACAACAAACCAGACTGGTTTTGTTATTGTTTTCCCCACACCCACGGCAGTGTTATTGTGTAAAAATAAAATACATTTTTTTCACATTGATTTAAGCATAAACTCAACTTCCTCATTATATAAAACATTACTTTATGCAAATGTAATGAAAAACTAATTATGGTTTCCCACTAAGCCATGCAAACAGTGCATTTAGACAAACAGTAATTGTATTGGTCTGTCTTCTATTCTGATATTGCTCTGAAACTTGGGTCCCTCAAATGAATAATTACCTACAAAATAATTAAATGTTGCTGATATGCCCTACTCATCCCCCTTGTACACAGAAACAGCGAAGTCTGTCTTCCCTGAAATCTATCTCTGTCATGTTGGATAAGCTTACTGTCCATCACAGAGCTGGCATCGATCCCTAGTCAATTACAGAAGAACATAGCACCATATTAAAAGACAAATAAGGTTTAATTTTAATCACAGGCAGCCTGTAAGTCCATGTTCCATTATAGATTAAAAGAAGCAATTATTTTTAAAAGTAAAGATTTAATGAAAGGTCTTACTAATATATGGACATGTTGCCCCCTCGGCATTCTAAATCAGACTTTCCAGTAATGGTTGAAAGAGCAGCAAACAAGCTCAGCATGTCATGAAGATGCTTCCCAGAGAGTGCTATTTTTCCTAAAATTGCTAAGCAATGCAACTTCTCATGAAATTTGCTCTGTAAGTTTACAGGTATTAGAAAATGTCATATTTTAATTATTGAAAAGTACATCTTTATTAGCCAACAAGTACACATTATTGGCTAGATTCTTCAGTCACTTACACCAAAGCAATGCAAATTCCATTGACTGCACTAGAATTACTCCACATTTATCTATTCAACTTCCATTGAAGTCACTTGGATTCTTTGCACTGACGTCAGCAGGAACTGGCCCTCAGTGTAACTGACAGAAGAATATAGCATGATTTGTGTAGTATACGTAATTGAGGATTATTTTATTTTAACACCCCACTGGTGCAACTCTTCAAAATGGTAACTCCTCTTTCAGGAATGAGGTGCAATTAGAATTTAGGCCCTGATCCTGCAAAGACTTAAGTGCATGTGTAACTTTATGCTGATAAAAAGTTCCGTGACATCTACAACACTACTTGTGTATGTGAAGTTATACACATAGCTTACGTTGAAGTATCAGAACTGAAGGTTCTGGTATTTGTAAGAATCCCTGAATAAACCCTGTCTCCCAGAGTTACATAATGGAGGTGCTATGCTGATTTAATGGGTAGTAGCAACCATAAGACCTGAAACCCCTACTTTTGAGGGAAAACTCCATTTTTATTCTCAGTATCCACCAAAACATTTAGACAAGAGACTTCACTCCAAATGGATATTTAGAATTTAACTGATCATTTCATAGAAAAATGGAGAAATCTTCTCAAACTCGTTATAGTCAGGAACAGTCTCATTTTCATGAACTCCTTTGTTTTTTTCTATACCATCTCCTGACAAAACAATGTCAAGCTACTGGATGCATACCGTAATAATGCATACCACAGTGCTGATTGTAAGTATGTATTCTTTCCATGTCAAAGGATTCCAAAGTACTTTATAAATTAAATATTTACTTCATTATTGAAATGCTGCAACTGCTGAAAGGGAATTGGGAGTCAGATTGGGAGGAAAGAGAACGAGTTCATGATTTTTTTTTTAATACTATTCAATCACCACTCATCTTAAAGACACACATACAGAGTCATAATACAGTTCAGGGAAACCAATTAATCTACATCTGATGGGTGAAGGAATGAGTGAACTCTGCCAAGATTCACCCTACTCGTTCATAACAGATTCTTAGCACATTGCACCATACCTGCCATCCCCCAAGCCTTTAAGTAGTCCTCTTACAAATCTGGGGGACTTTTTGATGATACATAATTTCAGGTCCACATGAGACTCATGCACTATTAATATACTTGCTTCATTCCTAGCACAGAAAGTCTTCTGCTTACAGTATTTCAGACAAAGCATGCTCCATATCCTTAATTGGCAATAAGAGGATATAGTAGTTTGTTGAACCAAAGTAATATATCTTAAAGAAAAACCACTTAGATCACTTTTTCATTCCTTCTAATATCAGGTCAAGAACAGGATTACTGGACCTAGTGAGGCTTTAATTTTATTTTGCTGAATTTACAGTGTAGAAAATATATTGTTGATTGATTTCAAACTCACTGAAAACTGAGATAATCAGTATGATGAGTTAATAATCACTTGATTTTACAGGCTTTGTAATTAATTACCATCTATTTAAAATGGTGTTAGAGACTTCTGTAAACAGGAAGTATTTTTGTATGTAGAGGTCTTCACTTATTCCCTCAAGCAACATGAACATATTCTTCTAAATAAATACATAGTTTGAATGTAATACATCCATAAAATTGTTAATATGAATAATACTGGAAATCTGACCAGTACCTAAAGTAGTGAATGAAGTATGCGACCAAAGTATCTATTGATAGCTCCAAACAATAATTTGATCTAATATATTCTTATTATGTGAGAAAATATTATTCAATATCATGTTCACTGTTTCAGAATACAAAGATTCAGCAAAAGGATTTTTGGCTTGAAACAGTAAGCTCCTTCCTCCTTCCATCCTTTCAAAGAAGTAAGTGAAGCAGAGCCTGGTGGTTTGGACAGGACTGTTGACCATACACTCTACAAAATACTTGTATATTTCACTCTTATGAGCAGAGTCTTCTTGAAAAACTGTACATTCAGGAATTATATTAATCTGTCAGAAAATACATCTTGGTAGACAATGCTGAACCACTTCTACGAACGTGGTGCTCTGTACTGGCTTGAGGTGGTGAAAATTAAGATATATAGTGGGGGCGGGGTAGTGATGTATGTTTTAGGCTCTGCTCATTTCTGCTTTCAGTAGTGCCATTACATATCTTGTGATAATAGCGATGATTCTACTTATGAGGATGTAACAGTAACAGATACCCTAGTAATAGTCCTCCACACTGGTGGAGATTGTCAAAGCACATATGATAGTTAGATGCCTAACTCCCACAACTCTCAAAGGGTGTTAGGCAGCTCTCATTTGTGCCTCGGAAGATCTCCCCCACTCCGTGCATGTGAATGTGTGGCTATATTAGTATACAGAACTTTAGATATAGACAGATAATGTAATATGCAAAATACACTCACACATACACATATAAAGTATGTGTGTATGCGTGTATATACACATTTTTGCCTTCAACTTTCGGTTTCAACAACAGTGAATTACAAAAAAACAATGAACTCAAAGATTGAAATACTTAATAAAATTGCCAGTTTTTATAATCATCATTTTGAAATTAACTGAGTCATTTTGGCTGCATAATCATACCCCTGAAGGGATGCAATAAAGTATAAATTTAATCAAATACATTTTTAGAACAGGCTTCAAGGTAGCGCATGCACAATTTCTGACCCAAATATCTAGTCATGAGTATAATATCAGACCTTTAATTATAATTTCTATTATAATGGTTCTATTGAAGAAAATGTAACCAGTGCACTTACCTGCAATTACTCACAGAGAGTCTCCAGAAAGTGCAGATAAAGGCTCTCCTGTGAACCATCACTTGCTGAGACAGTTCACACAACTGTTTTAATCTCTTTTGCCCTCAGTCTATCATTACAGTGATTGTACCTTCATGAAGGGAAAAGACAACTAAATACCAATGATATAAAATCAAATTTGTTCTTTAAATTTTCAATTTGATTTTTGCATCCATAATCAGAGAGTTAGATCATACATGGCCTGTGTGAAGAACAGCGAAGTATAAAGCATTTGGGCTGAAGTTTGCTTGATTGAACATTTTCTGATAACATGTCTGAATATCTTATCAAATATTCAGCCTCGTCACACTTCTAAAAGACGCAGGGCTGGATCATGCACCCATTGAAGCCAATAGTAAAGCCCCTGTTAGCTTCTATGTGGAAGGACCACATACTTTAGCATTAGGATATAGTGGCTTGCAATCCCATAAAGAACACATTTCTGTGGAAGATTTACTAGTGGAATACCAACTGCTTTTCAGAACACATAGGCAACTGCTGCTTCTATATAGAGTCCCACTGATTTGAATGGGGCTTCACACAGAGGCAGCAGTCCACATGCATGTTGTGCATTGAAGGATTGGGACATAATATGGTAGTCAAGCATGGCATCATCACCTTCTTTACTCATCCGATGTAGTACTTAGTATGCAATTGGTTGTTTGCACAAAATTAGAGACTGGCTGGAAATTTGGCTACACACCCATATTCCAGAGATTACCATCACTACTGAAATCCTGGTTAGCAAACTCAGCAGAGTGGTAGAGGTCTGAAAGACCCATGAATACTAAACTACACTTCTACAATACAGGTAGTTCTTTTAGGGCAATTCTGAGAACTTTAGTGGAGGAAATTGTCTTTACTTTACTACATCTCTGAAGCGAGGAATTCAACTTGGAGGGATGTCAATTATAATTTATGACCACTAATTTCATACTTTTATGAGGCATTATAAATATGAATTTTTATTTATAGAAATTCCAGAAGGAAATATGCTGCCTAATTTCTAGCAGGGGGCCAAAGTAAAGAAGTATTTTCTAAATTCAGTTACTTTGCTAGTGAGTCACCATTCACTAACTTTGTGATGCCTTATTGAGTTGTTTCACATCAGATAAGGTGTAATTTAATAGGAAATTACATGATACAACTCAACCCAACATAAAATGCTCAAAAATCTACTTTTATTTTGTATCCAGGTGTACAATGTATTTTAAATTCAGATAAATTGAAAATAAATAATTAATTGACAATGTTAGTCTAGAACAGGCCTAAAATCTATTTTATCTAGACATTAGGAGCTAAAGAATGGATAGATTAGTCTCTGTTACAGCAACAGTAATGTTAAATGTTTATGTTCCATGTTTGAAGTTAACTGTTGTTGAGGAACATTTTGAAGTTGGAGGAAGTGAATTATTGGTACACCAACCTTTGGAAATAAAAGCACGATAAAAGCATAAAAGGACCATTGGAAAGAATGGTGTCATAGGCAGGACAGATTATCGGAGAAAGCTGTATACAATAAAAATAAATCCCTCTGAGCTGCAAATAGTTCCATGTATTGTGTGATGTGCACTGTTAATTACTGCACCAATAGTGGAAAGACTTACACATATCCTTAACTTTATGCACTTTCTGCTGATCACTGGTTTCAAGGGGATTACTCAAACATAAAGTTAAGCTCATGCATAAATCTTTTTAGCACCAGGTCTTGAGTGAGTAAAACAAAATATATTCTATACCCTATCAGTTCTCTTTTGCCTTAAGGCTAAGTAAATTATCAATATCAGTAATATATTCACAATAATGACACCTACTTGTCCAACTCCATAAGCTGTGGAATAATAAAACAATTGTAAAATAAACTATTTAAAAAATATTGTGAAATTCAGTAATAAATATTATTCAGCAATCTCTACTTGCTGTATTGTGACTATCAACTTGTTCAATATAGTACATGCAACTGCTATCAGATGGAGTCATTTTACAGTCACTTCTCATGGATATTAACTGCTGGCCTTCACATGAAAGACTTTGTATCTCAGTACCATGCCCTAAAACATCCAATCCCTTATATAATTTTTGTATGATATTGTAACATAGATTCCTATTGTTGAGGGATTTGTTATAAAATGGTTATACCATTCTTAACATTGATTTATATAACAAGAGCTCTAGTACATTTCTGTTATGTTAATATGAGCATCAGAAGTAAATTAGATGAATGGGGTAATTGTTTCTCTGTATGTTGTTTAGAAAGCTTCTCACTTCACTGGAAATTTCAAGTACATTAACAACATTATTGAAATCATATTGTGGATCCTTAGAAACTATTTTCCAAACGTAAGTACTGTACTTTTTAAACAACCTCATCTCTCCTAATTTACCAAAAATAAATTATTTAAAATAAACAAAACATTGTCAGTGTTTTGTGAATTATATATGGCCTATCTAAAACTTGTTATAAGTTGGTAAATGTAATTGATGTATTAAGTATGTTAATAAATAAACATTGACATGAAAAAAGGACATGCTGAGTCATGCAAACGCTTGAAAGCTTATTTTAAAAGAGCTTCATAAAGAGGGTCAAAATAGGACCAGTGTGTGTGTATATTCATCCAAGAATATGATGCTTGAGAAGGTGAATGTTCATCTGAACACAGTATGCTCAGGGGTAAATCTTTTTGATTGATTGCTCACCATTCCACCAATTTATTTAATTATTTAATTATTTAAATCTAAGTATAAACTGTGAAACATGAGACCAACCATCTGCGTTTTCTTTTTCTGACTTTCCTGGCTGAATGAGAGAACTGAACTGTAACTATGCCCAGCTGGGATTGAACCCAGGGCCTAGTCTGAATGTAAAAAGCACAAGCTTTTACTGCTTCTGTTAAAGAATGGGTGCCCATTATGCTGAAGGCAGTAGCAGTCTCTATATGTGCCATCCACTCAGGGGGGACAAAGACACTTAGACAGCATGTTGCACAACTAAATACACCCTCTTTGTGAAACCAAATAAAAGTGACTTCTGCTGAACTGAGCTGGCCCACTCGGGGGGTTTTCTTCACAAAGCCATGGTTGTGTGCAGGGGATCAATGAAGGTGAACACAAAAATGTCTCCCCACAACCTGGAGGCTGGGTGAATGACAGTTGTACATTAAGTATTGCAACTTTTTTTTATGGAAGGGGCCTCCGAAATTGCTTTGCCCCAGGCCCCCTGAATCCTCTGGGTGGCCCTATGCAACCCACTTAATCAAATGGGTCAGGGATAAGCAAGTCAAGGGCCTGTGAAATATAATATGACTTCCCCCATGTAACTGTCCTAAGTGACCTAGTCCCAAAGAACCTGACTACCTCAAAATGCACCATGGATAGCAGTTTCATAAATTCCTCACAAACCCAGACACAGGGAGAGAGGAGAGGGGGGCAGAAGAGAAGTTTGTTAATTGCAGTTAGCAACCATAAGAATAGTCCAATAAATCACTGCTGGCCCACAGATGTAGATCAAATTTGAACAAAGGCCAATTTAAAGTATTCGTGCAGTTTGAGCCAGACATTTCACATAACTCTGATTCAATGTAAGGTGAAGGGTGTTAAACAAAACAGTTGTGTAAATCTGAGGTCCATTCAAAGCACGAGTGGAAAATAATCAGTGTTTGCCTAATACAGGAGGACACAATCAAAAGCATTTTTAAAGCTTCATGTCAAGGTGATATTCACAAAAATCAATAAGGTGATTATAATGTATTTTTCTTTTTGTTACAGAGAAGGCCAGCAAAATCAGTCAGAGTGACTCCCCAAGTAAATTTAGGGCTAGATTTTCTAAAGGGATCAGTAACCCATTTTCCCAATCCACAAAATACGTGGCCAAATTTTCATAAGTGCTCAGCTCCCAATTTGGGAACCTAAATGAAGTGAGCAAATTTTTCAAAAGTACTATGCACACAGCAGCAATATAAATCCTACCATATTGCTAAAGAAAATGCTCTTAAGAGTTTAAGAGGTTAGTAGAGAATAAGCTGCCACCCTTTATTACTATTATTAAAATGACTCAATACTTCAGGGCCATTTTTCCACCCTCTGACGCCAAACTTAAATGTTCCTCTCTTTATGCAACTGTTTGCATCCACAAACACTGTTGCACATTCTTTGTCTGTAAGCAAACAGGTATTTGAACATGCCTTGCAGGTATTTGGGTCTCAGCTGTCCACTCTTCACATGCTGAATTGCGCAGTGGTCATCACATTCAGGTGACCAGAAGTAGGGGTCCCTTTAGATGCCACAACAGGCATGATGGACTGGGCTGTAGGGACACAGAGGTGAGCCCCATCATGTCCCTGGGCCAATATTGCTGATGGTGAGAATGGGAAGGCAGAAGAAGGGATCTGGAAGCCCTGTCTGGGTTGATGACTCTCCATCCAGAATCTGGAGGGATGGTCAATAGTGTTATGTTTACATCCGATGAATACATCCTCGTGTTCCAACGGTGGGGCCAGTAATGCAGTGGGATCTGGTTTCGGTCAATTGGGAGTGGGGACAGGTTGGAAGCGAAGAGGATGAGGCTGGTACTCTGGTTCCTGGCTGGGTCAATGGGGTAGCGATATCCCTCACCAGGATCAGTTGTGCTTCCACCTTATGAAGCCCCTGTGCTTGGTGGAGGACTCCAAAATGCTGCTACCAGAGGCTAATGAGGTGCTGCCCGGTGGCTCTGGATGGGTGGAAGGGGACCGAGACGGTTCAGGATCTGTGTGAGGTCTCATGGACAGCTCCATAAGATGTTTTTGGAGCCTAAGTTTACAAGACTGCTTCATATGTGGCAGGAAAGCATAGCAGATGCTCCACCTCAAAGGGATGTGAGCCTTCCTAGTGCAATACAGAAGTTGTTGTGTGGGTTGTTCACCAGGAAGACCTTGGAGCAGGCCAGTAAAAGTGTAAAGTTGATACTTTAGGCATAATAGGTATTCCCAAAACAAGGGGAGGTATTGGTGGGGTATGGTGTGGGACAGAGTGGAGCGGAGGGAACCCACCAAGCACAACTAAAAACTAAACTAATCTACTCTCCTAGGTAAACTATTATTTGCAATATTTACAGATTGTATTCAGAATAGGAACAGACACTGGAGGATCCAACTCAGACCACAAGAAGTAGGAAAGGAATTAGAGAGGCAGTTGGTCTGTGCTGGACTTTAAGCCCTCAGTTGAAAAGCCAAAGGTGGCACAACCAAATGACACTGTTATTGAAGAGTTTCTGATCCTGGGTGTACAGCACATATACACACCCCCATTGAATGCCCATAGGGACAAACCCTCAAAGAAGAAAAATAACTTGCAATATATTCCCATAAAACCCATCATCCTGAAGAATCCAAACACATCTTACACTCCAACAGTTTAAATTAAGACAGAGTACAGGGAAATATATGTGCTAGCCAGTAAAATATAATGACTCATATTGAAAACTGGGCAGGATACTAGGGTTAAAACTCTGGCTCTTGAAAAATTAATTATAGGACTTCTGATGACCAAATGTGGTCAAGACTACTTCTAATTCTTATTCTAAAATCAGGACCCTTGGCATTACAACATCAGCCATCGCCATATTTGAGTGTTACTTTCAAATGACTCAGACTGAAGTGAGTCAACTGTGAGTCATCCACACTTACAAAATAAGGAGAATTTTGAGAAGATGAATCCTTTTGTTTACAGGATTTTTTTTACGTTAGTGTTCTAGATTTTTTTATATATATTTTTGTAGCCACTATATGCAGTGCTTAATTTGTGCAAAGGTTTGCCAGGAATAAGCCCCGGCACCTCTAGGCTTGGCAGTTCATAGTCCTGGCACCTCTGAGCTTGCTGCATCAGTTCTGAATGTAAAAAAATTACTTGAGCCCCAGTACTTAATTGCTTGAGCCCCGGCACCTCTTTCATTGCAAGTTAAGCATTGATTATATGTTGATAAAAGTATAGCTTGTAAATGTTATATAACAAACTTGATTTATGGTTTACCAGGGGAATATAGGTTTTGCCATAGCAGATAAGATCGCTGGTATATCAAGGCTAGTATCCCAGCCTCCAATAGTGGCCAACAGATGATTTTAGAGGGGAAGATAAAAATAGTAAGATACTTAAATAACTGTATAATATTTCACACAGTGGGAAATGGGGGGAGAAGCCCTCTGTATAACATGCTGGAAAAAGAAAAAAATAGCAATATTACTTGATGTGTATATTCAAATCAAATTTATGAATCTTATAGTAACAGTCACTACCAATTCCAAAGTCTTCAGTCATGAAGACTAGGTGATGTGTCTGCGGATTTTCTATACTTTGGAAAGGGCACTTTCTACTCCTCCAATAGCACTCTGCACTACAGTGGATATTATTAAAAGCTTCTACTGCTCTTTCACAAAGGACTCTTGGTGCTAGAAAAATGTTCTTATAAACCAAATAATATATCTTATATCAACCTCCTCCTCCACATCTCATCTATGCAACCTCAAGCAATGGAAGCTTATGAAAAGATACAATAAGCTTCTTTGAGAATTGCATCCATTCTGCAATGAGAGCATCAGGCAAAAATGATCATCTTTCAATTATGGGAGCAACAGAATGCAGCATATTATAAGGCTACTGTCTTGGCAAAGAAAGTGAATATCAAAGCAGAATCAGGCTACATTTCCTTAATTTTAGTGGGAGAATACTCACATAACAACCCACTAAAGGAATGCACAGCTTTCTCTGTACAGAGTTGGAAGAAGTAACATACACCTAAATAAAACTAGATACTGCCCAATAATTGTATTGGCAGAGAAAACACAATGTGAGCATAAGTTCAAGTATTTCAGAGAACAATGAAAGTCCAAATACTGTACGGTGCCTTGCACAACACATATAACATAGGTTAAGAGGCACACAAGACAGCATTAGGATTTGAAATATTAGAAATCACTGACAGTTTCACAAGCCACAGTGTCTTTGAGCATATGGAAGAAGCTGACCCTGCTCTATTTCACAAACAACAAATATGCCACTCTTGGATTTAAAGAAAGGAGTTATGGTACTGAGATGCTGGAGGGCAGCAGCTAAACAATATCAAGCCAGCAATGACTTGCATTTCATTCATAATGCTTAATAAGGGAAGAGCTATCTATTTCTTGGGAAATGACAAATACAAATACTTCATATGCCAAGTGCACAGAATAAAATCTTTTTTTTTTAAAGCACATATTTAGTACAGGAAGAACTCATTACAGAGGGTACCGAGTATCTGATTTTCTTAAATGTGAATATCAAGAATATATGTGCACTCCTCTTCCTTTAGCTTATTGGGTCTCCCCAACTACTAGCGAAATAATTAAGGTTTTAAAACATTTTGGGGCAATATGCTCAGTTTCTCAACAAAAATAATTATGTTCCATTGCCATAGTTAGATATTGAACATCCCACAAATAACTTCTTTCCTTTGTCCCTCATTTTTCTTAAGCTGAGTGAAATCTTGGTTTTCTTCACAAAGCCATGGTTGTGTGCAGGGAATCAATGAAGGTGAACACAAAAATGTCTCCCCATAACCTGGAGCCTGGGTGAATGACAGTTGAACATTAAGGCTGTAGCATTCCTAATGCCAGTGCACTGTAGTGGTAGTTGCACATGGACTTTGCGACAAGTGGATTCACTGGTCACATACTCACTGGCCTTGCCTCGTGCCATTCCCCCAGCATCCCACTCCACCACAATGGCAGAAGAACCACCTTCCCTATGAAGCCTTCCAGCAGAACTGTGATGCAGGCACAAACAAGGAGTACGGATACCACATAGTATGACAATGGAGAATAATGACCTAGAAGTGACACACGAGAGTCAGTCCTACTTTCACAGGTGTAATGAGATCTACAAGATTACATTTTAAAGTACCTCTACTTCATGGCCCTCAGTGTGATGGATCAGATGTTTTTTGTACTTTGGCTGCAGTTGATTTGAAAGTATTAATCCAAAAGTTAATTTAGCACTTGTGAAAGATACCAGCTTGACAGAAGTTTTCTATTTATACAAAGCAGAGGTAAAGTCCAGGCACTGGTAGTGCAAGCTTCCTCACACTGCCTGACAAATGTGCCTCAAGCCCGAACTGGAAGGACCACCAAAAGCAGTGAAAAGAAAGCTCAGCCTCCATGTCTAGTCAAGTCGCAGCTTGTCGTCTAGGTGAGGCTGCCAACTAACATCAATAATTCTGGTGCCTTTTCTATGTGGTCACTTATCCATAAAGTACTGGACTGCAGTCACCAATTCATTTCCCAAAGGACAATACACAACCTTCAGGTAGCAATGATCGACATGCATTTTGTCTTATTCCTGATCCTTTGTGACTGCACAGGAAATAGATGAAATGCATGAAGATTTCAATTTCAGTGCAGGATTGGCTCCACAATAATGGTCAAGCACATTTAGTTTCTGATTATCCTCTCACTTTCACTAGCACAACTCCACTGATCTCCACTGGTTTCTGTTTGGAGGAATGGTCATTGGTATTCCTAAACTAATTCTGGAAAGCCAAAGTAAACACTAGAGATAGCGGGAAATCAGAATTTTCACTGTGCAGTAAATGCAGACATTTTGAAAAGGGTTTCCATTCAACATCAGAACAAAAAGCAGAAATTTTGAAATTTCCTGTGGAACTAAAATTCTGATTAGAGACCACAAAAATGTTTTATTTCAATAAAGTTGAAATGTTTTGTTTCAATAATATTGATTTCATTTGTACTTCTACACTGTATTAAATATTAAATATATGTTACAAGTTAAATATAACAATATACTATAATATTTAAATAATAATTTAATATAAAATATATTTGAAACAAAATTAATCAAACTTGTAATTAAAATGAAATGTTTCAACATGATCAAAACAAAATAAGAAAGTCAAAACAAAGGTTTAGACTTGTTCTTATAGGACGTGTTGTCAAAATCAACATTCCCACAAAACACGTTCATTTCAATTATAATGATTTTTCAACAGACAATCATCAAAAAAATGACCAACTGTAGTTAGTCATGTGGTAACTCCTGCCTTCCAGTGTTTCCCAGGAATTCTCATTCTAACATATTTATCTCTAAGGAAATGTAACACTTCTACTACACATTTCTACTTTCTCTGATGTGATTCTCTCTGCACTAAATCTCTTTTTTACCAATAAAAAAAAAGAATATTAAAAATATGCATATATCAAAATGAACCTCTCTTACTTCCAATGACAAACTGGCTTGACTTACTGGCTTGTAGATAATGTAAAACATGGAGACAGTAATGATGGAGGTGATTAAAACACTGGCTTTGACAGGGAAATAACTATAAAGTCTTGCTTCTAGTTATAACCCATACAGTGCAACAGCAATACCCAAGTGCCATGTGTCAACTTATAGTGATCCATCTGTAGTACTGCCAGTTATTTATGCAGGGTTCAGAAGAACATATGATCATTTTTAAGAAAAAATATTGACTACAGAATCCTTTTCTCTACTCTCTGTTGTGTTTCTTTCCCATGCGTACTATGTGTTGTCTTTATTTAGTGAATGTTGTACATGACTATATTTTCAAAATAGAGCTTAATTGGTATACCAACAAAAATGTATATATAGCTGATGAGCCCTGAAAAGGCTATATTTGCACACTGTTTGGGTTGAGAAAGTGTCTGGTGTCTGGTCCTTTTGTCAGGGCTTACCACAAAGGAGCTCATGCCTATACAATCCTTTCCCAGTGTCTCTCCTAGCCTTTGCCAGCAGCATTAGGATGACCATATTTCCCAAAGAGAAAACTGGACACCCCCAGCCGCTCGTCCGAGACACCCCCCGCCCCATACATGGCTGTTGCCGGTTGCTGGAACCCTGCCCCCTCCCCCGCGAGGCTGATGCTCATCGTTGGAACCCTGCGGGGGGCCACACCTACAGGAATGCTGTCTCCCCCGCATCCCTGCCTCTCCTCCTGCAGGGGTCTGGCATCTTCACTCGCCCCCGACACGTTCCTCTGCACTGCACTCAACTTTTTGACAAAAGTGGGCATTTGTCCCATTTGCTTTTGCCAACTGATCAAGTAGGCAGCAGCAAATGGAACAAATGCCTCCTTTTGGGGAAAAAAAAAGTCATGACAGCTGACAAGGCTTAAAAAAGGGACTGTCCCAGCTAGCGCTTACTTCTCAGGAGATGTTCCCAAGGCTTACTCTCTCCTTCGGCCTCCTTTCTACTGCATTGAACTCCTTCCTTTCTTAGTCACCCGGCTCCTCTCAGCTGGGACTTATCCTTAATTCATCCATCCAGTTCCACCATTGCTGAGCCTAATCGTAAATTGGACCCAGAGCATCCTTCAGGTGCAAATGGTTACATGAATTGCTTTCTGGCTCCAATTAACTCTCTGCCAGTGAGGTATTCACAGATATACTTTCAAACTGTTGGATGTTTATGCTAATTAAACCAAACGTTTTGTAATCTTTTGAGATAAATAACCTAAAACCATCTCAATTCTTATGTTTTCCATAGAAAAAAGAGCAACCATGTGTTTTTAATATTAGTGACCTTCAAAAAAATAGATTAGGGGAAAGTACAAAACAAGACAGAACAAATGTAAAATCTTCCTGAGAAAACACTATGTGTGCGTGTTCTTCTAACAGGCTACTGAACTGAGCACAAAATGGCAGCTGCCTCCCATAGACTTGAAGAAACTGAAATGTGCAGTGCACAGAAAACAAAAATCAAAATATTTGTGTAGCTATGTATATACTGCCCATATTATGCTATTCTGGGGGACTATTTTAAATATTGTGGAGCTAATCCACTAGCGTAGACACATAGAAAAACTATACTAACCACAGATACAACTGAAATGTTGATGACTACTGTGCTAAATGAAGTACACTGACATGACAAGCTGCAAATGAGGCGCACCAATTGGAATTAAAATTCCTAAGAAATTGCTTATTTTCTCAGACACCCAGTCCAGTAACAAAGAGATGTTTCAAATTAGCCCGTAGATGGTTCAGGCATAAGGACAGCTTGCTAGAAGCAGGACCAGGCTAATTAGCTCATCATGCCTGCCCCTTTTCTTCTTTACATTAATTCCCTGACCATTTCTCCCCACTTTCCTCCATATAAGTTTTCCAGCCTCACTTTGGTTAAAAAATCATATAGACCTCAGCAAGTCTCTTTTGCAGCAACATGCAGTGCAGAACTCCTGCAGAATAAGCAAGAGATTTTATCTAAATGGGAAGCCTGTGGGAAACTTTTGCCTTCTTGGTAGGTGTGCTACACTTTCCAGTGGCTGTCAAGGCAACTGCTTTTTTGCTTCAATATTCTTTGCTCTTAAATAAAAAAATCACCTGGAAATACCCTATGAATATTTATGCAGATTGACTACTGGGTTTGTATGGGGTAGTTATCCAAAATTAAAGGCATGTAAATTTATAGGATCAAAACAAAGTGAATATTTTTCACTGATCTACTAACTTCGGACTTGACCTCCCACAAAGCAACATCACAAGGCTGTTGTGCTCTAGTGGAAGTGGAAGCTACACATGGGAACAAGTAAAGTAGTTCTTTGCCCAGAGGAATAGTATGGATCGAGCCTTTGCATACCTGCTCCTTTGCTCTCAAGGGCACAGAACTTATGGGACTGGGGAGGGGGTGAGATGTGGGCTTCACTCTATCCTCATCATGGTAATGACATGCTTAGCTATGCAATCCCCTCTTAGGTTTTACTCTTGATATCAGGTAGCAGTTAGAGTAGGTAGGAGTTCAGCAACATTCTCATTAATCCACGATCAGATTTCCTGCACCCCCTGTACTGCTCCATCAAGTTTTACCTTAGGATTTATAAACACAGCAGTTTGCCCCTGCAGTGTGCATGATTAAGCCCTTTGCATAGGGCTGGGTAAGGTTATTGTCTGTCTGATATGCTAAAAATTGCAAGTCTGGTATGAAAGGAGAAGAGAGAAAATACCTAACCATCCTTAAAATACCCACAAGCGAGAAAATGACCATGACCATCTAAATCCCTTATATACCTTAAATCCGCAATGGGAACTGCATTACAAATTACAGTCAAGCCTCACTGTCTTTACTCTATGTCCATTTATAAAAGTTACGAGTAATAAGAGATTAACAGCTGCATTTATTAAAGATTCATTGGGGCCCCTTTTCATTAATATATTATGGGATGTTATACACACTAGAAATTACTTCAGATCTAATGTAAGAGAATGCCAAGTATAAAGTTTACCACAGCTTATTATTTTGTTCCTTTGCCTAAATGATTTAAAACAGACATGATGCTTCTGCTTATTTTTATATCAAGGTCTGTGTAAGAGGAAACATTTCATGCAGGTGTAGTAGGGAAAAAGGGGTTAAAACCAGCTCTGAGGAAGGACTGCCCCAAGTAGTCAATCAGGGGAGGGCAGGTATCAGCCAATCTGGGCCCAGTAGGGCTGGTATAAAAAGGGCTGTGAGCTAGGAAGCAGGCAGTCTCACTCCAGCCTTGATGTGGGAAGGACTGGGCTGCCTGGGAGCACAGGGTACCTTCAACAGAGCAGTGATGGGGAAGGGGCAGGCTGAGCTGGGAAGCTCAGGCCTGGTGACCTCCCAGGCTGAGGCCTGACAAGAAGACCTAAGGAGGTACAGGGGCTGCAGGGAAAGGCAACAGGTCCAACCTCCTAGCCAATGATGAGTGGCCATTGCAGACTGCAGTTTGCCCCTGAGTAAAGGGGCTAGATGAACACTGGCAGTGGGTCACTGAGGCAAGCTGGGCTCAGGGGAGTAGGGTTCCCTGGGTGAAGGGCAGCACCCCAAGGTAAGGGGCACCATGGTCCGGGAGGGACGTGGGACCTACACGTAGTGGAGATAAAGGGACTGCAGAGGGATAGGTAACAGAGGGTAAGACACCGGCCCATAGAGGGCACTCCAGGGCTGAGAGAGCTAATTCCCGGATGACCAGCAGGAGGCGCTGCGCCAGTGAGTCAGCGATCTGCTACAGCAGGTTTATACTCATGAGTAGTCCAAAAATATGTGACATTTTACAGCACAATGGGCACCTAACACTAGACCAGCAGACCACATAGGTAGAAGAGCAAGATAAGGGTCATTGACCACTGCGAGATTCTTCAGTGGAATCAATTACAGCCATGTCTGTGCTGAGCCACTGTGAGCATTTGTACATTTCAGTAGCCCTCAAAATGTTCTCATTTCTTACCTTAGTTGGCTGGGGTGAGAGAGGTCTAGTGGATATACAATAAAGTAAGTTGAAGCACAGGGCATGAGATAACATTGGTTAAATAAATCTGAAAGGTAGTTTTGTGAGTTTATATACATACACACATATTTTCACACCAACTGCATCATAAAATTCTGCAGGCGTAAGCGTGTTCTCAGTTACCGTGCTGTAAATGTGTTGTAACTCCATTGATGTCAATGGAACGACTTCAGATTTACACCAAGGTAATGGAGAATGGAATTTCCCCTGCTTTTTTATCAATGTATATTTATTTCTGACCTTCTATTTAAACAGAGTTAAGTAGGCTTTAAAGATCCTCTTGATATAACACTGGGTGACTACAGAAGTCATATAAGGAGTAGATGAAAAATGTAAAACATTAGTATTAAGGGGGCACAAATGTTATTTCTGAAAAGCTTCTAAGATTCTCTGAAGCCATGGTCCACAGAGAGCCAGAATCAAGTTGTCAGTCTAGCCCGTCTCACAAGCAATAACTCAATTTAAAAGAACAGCAGCAACAAAAAAAGAAAACATGCACTATGCCCACATGACATAAATGTTTCTGCTAACTATAAATGTGGAACGGGATTGAGATGGCCCTTCTGCATCTTCAATGAATATAACTCAGGTTGCTTTTCCTATGTGTTTAGGAAGCATGTACAATCCATTGGTTTGAACAGAAAACTGGGAGTCAGAACTCTGATTTTTTTCCAGACTTTGATGCTACTTTACTGTGCAACAGTCGTTAAGTCACACAGGGTGGGATTTTCAAAAACATCCAAGAGATATAGGAACACCAGTACTGTTGACTTTTAATGGGATTGTGCTACTAAATCACTTGGGTGCTTTTGAAAATCCCATCCTTAATCTTACTGTGCTGCAGGTTACTCACCTATAGAGTGGACAGAATACTACTTACAGACTACACCCTGGGCAAAATTCAATTTTCTGGGGGTTTGGGCAATGCATTTAGTGTTTAATTTCTCCTGACTTCACACCCCCGGGAAACCCAAAATCTAAAAGCAAAACAGCTGAAATGGCTCCTCAGTTTTGCTTGGTTTGGGATTTTGTAACAAAAGTTTCCACATGGGTCTGTTAACAACTTCATAAAAGTCTGGAGCGTCTTCATTCATTCACAAACCAAGCATCTGCTGGAGTAATAGATCATAAAAAGTTGTACGTCACGAGGTGTAAGATTGGTGAGCATTTTATGATGTAAAGTATATACATTCATTGAGAGCAAATTTTCAGACACTGAGGGCTCAATCCTCAACCACTCAGCTGTTTTTCACTGTTTTAGCAGCATGAGGCAGCTGAGGATTCTCTCTATACACAGAAATCTCAAAGTGGCAAAAGCCAGCTCTGTATCACCTGTCCCACCATACCTTTGTGTAGGGGACAGGTGAGGTGAGGGATAGGGAGGGGCAAAGAAATGGGTTTGCCAGGGTAAGAGGATTCTCCCTTCTCACAGTGCTCCTTCAGATCTTCAGCTGGTGCAGTAGCTGGCTGCAGCCATGGCAACATAAAGTATCCTCAGGGCTGTTCTAAGTTGCTTCAGGGACCATTTTGACTCCCAGAAAGCTCAGGATAAGGGAGTGGATACACAGCTTAGAGACACCTTTCTGTCTTTCCCCCCAGATGCCTCTGAATTTTAATTAGACACAGCTGAGGACTGATCCCTAAGAAATTAGTTTTTTTCCCCTCTCTCTCTAGGCAACACTCCAGTGTAAGAGTATGTCTTATTTAATTTAAAAAAAGCAATGCCCCGGCTGAGCTCAATGGAAGTCAGACAAACAAAAGCTGCAATATCTGGCCCCAGAAGATATTCAAGCCAGCTCCCGATGCAGTAATACTTAATATTAAATATGTATAAAGAAGTATTGTGGAAGCTGTTTGACTGAATTTCCTGAGTTTTGTCATGTAAAATCTGAGCCATCATATGCAGTGAATATAATATATTATATTATTATTATATTTATTAACATTTATATTGCAGTAGTACCTAAAATTCTCACTCAGGTCAAGGCACCATTGTGCTAGGCACTGTGCAAACACCTGGGAAATGACAATCCATGCCCAAAAGAGATCAATCAACTGTAGTTTGTTCTGCATTAAAAGCATAGATGTTCTCTGCATGTGCTGGCAAGTTAGAGGAAAGAAAAGGACTCCTAAAACAATTTAGACAGGCAAAGTGTGAAAATGATTATTTAAATGGAATGAATGCTGTACAATACTACTGCAAATATCCGTTTGAAGTAAAGGCAGCCATACAGTATAATAATTTGAAGTTGAGGGGTTTTAATCATGCCATTGGGGACGCGGAACTAACTAGCAGAAGGGTGTTCCTATTAGTGTCTCTAACAGTAATTGTTATTTTAATTGGCTGAAATAAACTATAGTGCCCTCAGGCCTGTGATAAAACTGTGCGGGTGTGGAGCTTCTTTCCCTTTAGAATCTCGCCCTTTGAATTAAAAACAATTATATTGTTATTAATTTTCATCACGACTGAATGGTGGGAAAAACAGATGAAGAGATTCCATGTAATTTCTCCTGGATCTAAAGGTTCCTGCTATGGTACAACTTTCTAATCTTGCATCTCATTCGAAAGTTCATGGAAAGATGACAGGTTTACAAATGCTCCAGCTCCTAGCACTTCTGACAAAGATTAGTGTATGCAGATTTTTAAATGAGTACATTACACTTTATTTATAAGGTTCACACCATTTTGCTACTCCTTGTTGCCTATTGAAAATTCAGTTAAGTTTGGTCATCTCTTGCAGCAGAGCATGCGTGGAATGATCCTGCCTCCATTTGGATTATGTGTTTCTTAGGGAGACAGTAGGTTTTATGGTTACCTTTATGTCTTACCCATCCTGCCTCTTGCCTTCCTCATTCCTCCCTTCTTTAGAATAAGGGGATTTGTTTAGAAGACACTGCAATTAGACACATGGGACTGGCCCGTGCCCATGGGGTTCACGCTAAGGGGCTGTTTAACCTCGGTGTACACATTCAGGCTCAGGTGTCAGCCCAAGCTCTGGGATCCTCTCACCTCACAGGGTCCTAAAGCTCAGGCTGCAACTCAAGCCCAAATGTCTCCATAGCAATTAAACAGCCCCTTAGCTCAAGTCCTGCAAGCCTGATTCAGCTGGTACAGGAAAGCTGCAGGTTTTTAATTGCAGCTACAATAGTTCCAAGAAGACCAAATAAGGACTAGACTGTGCATCTAGCAAGTGAGAGTCCCTATCTCAGGGAGGTTACAATGTAAGGAGACAATGAATATAGAAAAGATGAGAGGAAAGTGGAATGAGAGAGAAACAAATAAATATATTTGCTAGCAAGATTTTAAGAAATGAGTGCCTAAAGTTAGGCTCCTGAATCTTAGGCTTATATCTAAATCTATAGCTCCACTCCCCTACCTCCCACCCCCACAGCATGTATTTTTTTTATTATGATAAAGGAAGTCATTTATCAACAATTGCCACTCAACCATGGCATTATTACTTAGTTCATTCCTCACAGCACTATAGCTCTTTGGAAAAATAACAAATATTCTTGAAAGGAGCATAGAAAGGTCTCTGATGTTCATCTAGGGTGAAATTCACCAGGATGTACATGGCAGGTGCAAGGTCTTCCTCATCATGTAAGCTGTGCCTTAAGGCTCCAAATGTGAAGTGCCTTATGGCTGCACATGCGGAGTACACAGCTACCACACAACAAAGATTAGGTCTCTGTGCCAGTCTAGCATAAGCAACTGTGGAAGGCCTCAGGATGTCTGTGCAGGGAGTTTATTTCACTGCTTTGGCCTCTAAATGCTCCACCTAGGTAAGTCACGTGGGCTTTCAAGCGGTAGCATTCATTTCACTTGTATTAATCAATGTATATCATGCCCTTATATTGAAAACATTTGGCACAGCTTAGCAGTGGGTGTGTATGGATATATCGTGTGTATGGGGTTAAATATTTAACATCTGATACTCATGAAAGAGTCAGAATTTCAATACTTTTCCCATTTCTACTCACATAACGAGTCTATTACTAAAACTTAACAGTAAATGAAGATCTATATTTAACACCAGCTTGGTTTTTCTCTGTATTGAGGAGGAGAATATTAAAAGACAATGCTTTTATGAAGGGTGTGTTCATTAAACCTGGAGAGAACTTTAAGTTGATGGACCTACCTGTTGTGAATAAAAGCTTTTATTGTAGGAGATTGTAGTCACTCAAGATTTCCTGCAGATCAAATCCTCCTGAAGCACTTCAGTATTGTCTGCTATTTTCTTGTCTGGTATCTTCACCTCTCAGTGCTTAATAGCAATGTTTTAAGTACCTGAAAAAAAGGGGAAATGTCATTTTACAAAAGGCAGGCTAGTTTTAGCAATGTCACCTTGCTCCTGATTGTGCTTACTGTGTACTAAAGGAGAGAAGTGACAAATTGTGTTATGGCAGCCAACAAGCTGGAACAGTGGGATTTGTTGAAGTTCAAGGGTGGGTACCTGTCACAGTGAAAATAAATAAACATTCTCCTTTAAGGAATTTGGACACCCAGATTTGCACTAGGAATTGTTGTACTTCAGGGGTTTAGTTAACCTCAAACTATATTTTGGATTTGCAGAACAAGCAGAAGTTGATACTTAAATCTCAACATTTGCCAGCTGCTAGCAAATAGTTGTGCCCCAAACTACACAACTAACCTTGTCCTATGATGTCCTTCACACACCCTTATCCCTAGCCCTTCTTCTATGAGCATCTCTATCCTCTGGAATCTCTGTCCTTCTGCTTCTCTCCCACCATTCCTCCTCTGAATCCCTCCTTAAAACACACTTCTCCCAGATGTCTATATACCCTAATCCTTCCTTCATACCATCTTTTTCCTCCCATGAAGTGTGAGGAAATTAAAAACTAGACCAAAGGGACCAGACCCTTAGATGTTATAAACTGGTAGAATACTGAAGTCATTGGAACTACGACATTTCACACCACCTAAGGATCTGTCCCAAAGTGTTCCTCTAACTAAAGAAAGCTTGTACTGTGCTTCAAGGATAGAAGATACCTCCTCCTCCTCTTCCCATCTGGATTGAAGGAAGTGCTAGGCTATTGCATCTACTTCCCCCCCACCCTCATTCTCTACTTCTCTGTGTCTAGTATTTTCTGTATTTGATTTTCACTTTGCCCACTCTATCCTCCACTACTCACCCCTATTTTTCGTGGGGGGTTTTCCCTCTACATGTCTTTTGTTACAGTCTTTCCTAAGTGGAATACAAACTCAGTAACAGTTGAGTCAATTTTTGGAACCCATAATCAAGTGGGTTCAAAATTAAGTGGAACACGCTACCCCTCCCAGCATTGAGCATGGTTACTTGGGAGAAATACTTTGTTGAATCTTTTATACAGGTACTTCTGTAAATTATTTACTCTGAATATCAGCAATCTGGGGCATTTTTAATCCTTAATTTTAATCGTCTTTAACACAGAGGGCTTTAATCATGGCAGTAGCTCTACTGAAGTCAATGAGGTTATTTTGTAAGTATGGCAAGCAAGATTTTGCCTGTACACTGTTAATACATAATATTTGACACTATACTTGCTTAAATAATTACAACACTCATTACATTTTGGAAGTATAACATAAAACATTGTAGTCAAATAATATATATTTGCATTCATGCTTGGACAGACTTGGTTTACCTTCAAGTCACTGAATACCTTTCATGAACCGACTATTTTGCCAATTAACTTCAATACAAATTTTAATGATTTGTGCTGTTTTCAAAACCTATCATTTCCAGAAATTACTGTCCCTTAAATCTATAATTCTGTGAACAAAATCCCCATCAGTGTGGCATGGGCAATGTCATGAGTTCTTCTTGTAAGCTTCAGCTGTTAGAGGGGCTTGTTATTTCAAAAATGATAGGAAAATAGATTTGGTGCAAGGAAATGCATTAGTCCCGACAAAGGGATTTGATAGTCAGATTCATTGGGATCCAGATGTGAACTCATGTTCCTACCTAACATATTGTTTGGGGGGGGGAGGGAGGGGTTTGTCGGCTTTGTTTTGTTTGTTTTTAAGAAATTAAGGAATACTTTGGAAATGTGATATGCTAATGTGGTTTAAATGTCTAGTAATAGGAAATGATGAATACCTAATACTCAAAACAACAGTTGCAGTGAATAATTTGAGAGCATAAACCATTTATTCAACAATTTCAAATAATTAACTAATTAATAACAATGACTATTTATTTATTGATGGATAATTCATGAGCAGATAAAGGGGATGCATTAAATAGGCTGATACAAATAGTTTGCCAGATCCTGCTTATGTCACATACGCATCTCTGGCTGATGCATTGTGAGCTAATGAGCTCTCTGTAGGCAGAGGCATTCAGACCTCTTTAGCCAATGGGAGGATCATAGTGCTATGCAACCTTTATCTCCAAGCAGTTAGGGCTGAGGAGGAGAAGGTGGTTGTTTGTTAAATCTATTGCTTTAGATGTGGACCAATGAGACCTTACAGTTCCACCAGGCTTTAGCCTCAAATTGTTGTTTGTTGAATAGAATTTTTTTTCAACCCAGCTGAAGGGTCTGATTTTTCAGTCTACATGCTTCTCACTCTCTTGTATGAGAGAGGAAGCACAGGCAGCCGTACATTTTGTTAACATTGCCCATTCCCAGCACTTTCTGTTATAGAATCATAGAATATCAGGGTTGGAAGGGACCTCAGGAGGTCATCTAGTCCAACCCCCTGCTCAAAGCAGGATCAGTCTCCAGACAGATTTTTGCCCCAAATCCCTAAATGGCCGCCTCAAGGATAAGATCTTGCATTCAGTTACTTATTACTTTATCAAACATGAACCATTCATAAAACTTTCCATGCTCGGTGTGTGCCTCTGCCTCAATTTTTTGAGATCAGACACTGAAACTTGTGCATGTGCTTAAATGCTTTACTGGATCAGGCCTCTGTGAGTGAAATTCTAGCTTGCTGGCAGTAGTTGTCACTCGTAGTACTGTAATTGAACTAGGAGAACACATGTAGATTTAAATTTGCTAATCCATAGCCTAATATATGTAGTCTATTCATATCATAGACATTGTTTAGTCTATGTTTAAATCTGGAAAAAAGAAGAACTATCGAACATATTTTACACTGAAATAATGATTATGGCATGGAAGCTTTTTCCTCAAACACAGATGCCAGAGAAAGAAAATAGAATAGCACTACAAAGAGGGAAGAGAAAAAAAATGAACACAAATGGGAATTAAGAGAGTAAATGTTTGTACAGTGCTTTGAAGATAAAAGTTATTATGCTGTATAAATACTAAAGGTTATTATTTTTCATAATAATAAAAAAAAAGATTGCCAGGGATTCATACCATTGAGACTACTCTTAAAATAAACAAAATAACTTTTTAAAACCTAGATGCTGTCCTGAGGCAAAAAGGATATGCAGAACGAAGGAGGAAGCTCAATTGGACAAGTGCACTTTGAAAGTTCCTTAAAGAGTTTCCTCTCCACACCCCCTTGAGAGACAATCTTGACAGATGTTTGCAGTGTATGTTGGACCCAGTATAGTAGAGAGACAAAGTCAGTGAGGTAATATCTTTTATTGGATCAACTTCTGTTGGTGAGAGAGACAAGCTTTCAATCTACACAGAACTCATAAGAACAGTTCAAAAGTTTGTCTCTCTCACCAACTGAGGTTGGTCCAATGAAAGATATTACCTCACCCACCTTGTCTCTCTAATCTTGAGAGATTACATTTCTGATGTATTGTACTTGCAGACCTGTTTTGCTTATCTAGGACCTGAGTCAATGTCCATTGTAGTAAATGAGAGTATTTCCTGGGCTTCGATAAGGGTTAGATAAGGCCCCCAGGCTCAGATTTTGTAATATGATCCATACAGGGAGGTCCTTGTTCATATGAAAAGCCGCTTTGAATTCAGTGGGATTGGTATGGTAAGAAGGATCTACCATTAGGATTGGATTGTAGGATCGGAGCCCTAAAAGTACAATTTTTTTTAAAAAACCCTCTAATATGATTGTTATTGCTTACCAATGTGAATAAGCCAAATATATATGAAAGCCATACCCTAATACCCTATTTTGAGGAAGATGGTACGATCAGTGAGGCTCTCAGCAAATACCTGAAATAATATACTGAATGACTCTCCTAATAGCTTTTGATAAACTTGAATCTGTACAAGCTAGCCCTCTCTAGTGAGAATTCATTTTTGACCACAGTTAAGCCTCCCCTTTTCATCTGAAGCAGCTTGTTTGGTGTACAGAAAATGGTGTCACTCAGAAACATTAGGATCAGACCAGGCTGATTAATAACTGTGTAGAAAAGAGAAATGTTTGTGATAGACCACATAAATCTCTCTAATACGAGATGTCGACTCTGCAGCCTATTGCATTGATATTGTTTATCTTACATTGTTTCCCCCAAAGTGTGAGTGATACGCCACAGAATAGTAAACTTCATTAGAGGCATTCACACTTTGTTAATGGATGGAGGTAGTGAAGAGAGAGACAGGATTTGTGTGAGTGTGAGCTTAGAGTGTGAGCCTACAGTGCTTCAGAACCACAGAGAACCAGTAATATGTTGCTTAATCTTGGTAGGGAGTTCAATTTAATCAGAAGCACTGAAAACACTGGTCTACAATTTTTGAGAAGTCGTCTGCTTCAGAGATAAAATGTGCTATTTATTATGTATTTTGATCTGCTGAATTCAAATATGATAATTAAAACAACTGATTGGCTACTGTTTCTAAGATATTTAAGTTTTTACATTTTATGTCTATGTATATTGTGTAGATAGTAGAGTTTCAATCATAAATTGTAAACCTAGGTCTTTTCATGTGTTTATGGTTGCTTTACATGATATTTCACCTGTCCTGTTTATGTAACACTTTAAAAATCAGCAAAAGGGTTATATAAATAAAATTTATTATGAAACAAAAGGCAAAAAACTATTATGTACATAGTTTAGTCCTATTCAGTGTCTACTCGGTGCTTCTTGGCTTGTCTCTTGTATTCATTAAATGGAGCATCTCTTGTCACTGTCCAGCAATAGTCTGCAAGCATTGATGGGCTCCATTTGCCCTGATAGCGTTTCTCCATTGTTGCAATGTCCTGGTGAAATCGCTCGCCGTGCTCATCGCTCACTGCTCCACAGTTTGGTGGAAAAAAATCTAGATGAGAGTACAAAAAATGTCTCTTTAGTGACATGTTGCAACCAAGGCTTTTGTATGCCTTGAGGAGGTTTTGCACCAACAACCTGTAGTTGTCTGCCTTGTTGTTTCTGAGAAAATTTATTGCCACTAACTGGAAGGCTTTCCATGCCGTCTTTTCCTTGCCATGCAGTGCATGGTCAAATGCATCATCTCAAAGAAGTTCACGAATCAGAGGACCAACAAAGACACCTTCCTTTATCTTAGCTTCACTTAAGCTTGGAAATTTTCCACGGAGGTTCTTGAAAGCTGCTTGTGTTTTGTCAATGGCCTTGACAAAGTTCTTCATCAGACCCAGCTTGAGGTGTAAGGGTGGTAACAAAATCTTCCTTGATTCAACAAGTGGTGGATGCTGAACACTTTTCCTCTCAGGCTCCAATGACTGTCGGAGTGGCCAATCTTTCTTGATGTAGTGGGAATCTCTTGCACGACTATCCCATTCACAGAGAAAACAGCAGTACTTGGTGTATCCAGTCTGCAGACCAAGCAAGAGAGCAACAACCTTCACATCACCACAAAGCTGCCACTGATGTTGGTCATAGTTTATGCACCTCAAAAGTTGTTTCATGTTGTCATAGGTTTCCTTCATATGGACTTCATGACCAACTGGAATTGATGGCAAAACATTGCCATTATGCAGTAAAACAGCTTTAAGACTCGTCTTCGATGAATCAATGAACAGTCTCCACTCATCTGGATCGTGAATGATGTTGAGGGCTGCCATCACACCATCGATGTTGTTGCAGGCTACAAGATCACCTTCCATGAAGAAGAATGGGACAAGATCCTTTTGACGGTCACAGAACATCGAAACCCTAACATCACCTGCCAGGAGATTCCACTGCTATAGTCTGGAGCCCAACAGCTCCGCCTTACTCTTGGGTAGTTCCAAATCCCTGACAAGGTCATTCGGTTCACCTGCTGTTATGAGGTGTGGTTCAGAGGAGGAGGATGGGAGAAAATGTGGGTCCTGTGACATTGATGGTTCAGGACCAGAAGTTTCATCCTCTTCCTCGTCTGACTCAAGTGAGAATGATTCTGGTGCATCAGGAACCGGCAGTCCTTCTCCGTGGGGTACTGGGCGTATAGCTGATGGAATGTTTGGATAATGCACAGTCCACTTTTTCTTCTTTGACACACCTTTCCCAACTGGAGGCACCACGCAGAAGTAACAACTGCTGGTATGATCTGTTGGCTCTCTCCAAATCATTGGCACTGCAAAAGGCATAGATTTCCTTTTCCTGTTCAACCACTCTTGTCCTGATCTCTAATTTTGCAGCCAAAATAAAGGTGATAGGCTTTCTTAACCATAGTGGTTATACTGCACTTTTGTGATACAAAAGTCACTTCACCACAAACATAGCAGAAGTTATCTGCACTGTTCACACAAGTACGAGGCATCTCTGTTCACTTTGGCTAAACAGAAATATGTCCCTTTGCAAAATTAAACATTGACAAATAAGAGAGCACAACACTGTATGATTTCTAGAGCTGTTATAGGGCAATTTGTTCAGCAGAGTGATGTAAGCTTTGTTATTATTGCATTATCCATGACTTCTAGGAATAACATGATGCAATTCATATCATGTATGACGCAATACCAGCTTCAGATTGCATCATTCATTGTTTTGCCTAAAAAGCAAGTACTGTCCAAACCCAGTCAGAGATTTATTCATAGATCCAGTCAAAGATGTATTTTAGTCATTTCTGGTTTAAATTGAGATCCCTTCCCTTTAGAACTCACTTATCCTTCGCCATTCCCAAATCAAGGGTCGTATATACTGACCCAATAGCATATCTTGAAAACTAGAGCCAATCAACAATTTTAAGCATCATTTTCGTTCTCAGTGACCCAGAATTAGTAAAGTTTGACTACATTTATTTCAGAAACATTTTGGCTGTAGAGCAGTGTAATCTGACACTTCCACCATTAAAAAAGCTATATTTATTAATTATTATTATTGTTTAATTTTTCATAACTTTGAGATAAAACCTACACACAAGTTATCATGGTAACAAATAATTCATCAGGAATATTACTTTGAGCTTGCTTATTTTTTTCTCTCAATCCAGTAACCATTTTTAAGTTCACATCTGAAATTATTTCCTTCTTTCTGGCCCCAGTCCTGCAGTTACTTGGTACACTGATTTCAGAAACTTTTGCGTGGCTAAGGGTATGTCTACACAGTAAAAGCTGTGCATTCATTAGCCTACCCAAACTAGCCTGAATCCAACTAATATGGATAACCATAGCAATGAAGACAGAGCAATGTGTGTTTCAGAGTGGGCTTGTGAGCTGAGTACATACCCAGGGTCTGCGCTGAGCTTGTACTGCCTGCACTGTTATTTGTATTTGTGCTTACTGGATTCAAGCTAGCTTGGGGAGGCTGGACTATACACAACTTTTGCTGTCGAGATATCCCTAAGAACTATACCCATAGGATCTTAAGGGTCCATTCCTGTATAGATTAGCTCCTGAGTGTACAGTTTACTAAAGCGAATATTCCCCCATCAGCTACAACATAAACGGAACAAGATTTGGGTTTTGGTTTCTTTGGGGTGTTTGTTGAAAAAAATGTACTCAGTAGTATGTATTTGCAGGATTGAGCTGTTAGTTTGTAAGGTATTATGCGTATTTACACCACTCTATACATGAACATCTTTTGTTTCCAGTCAATCTGAAAAAAAACAACCAATTTTTATTTTTTAGATTTGTTTGGTTTGGCCACTGAACCAAAAAACTGGTTATTTGCATACTTCCGGTTAGTTGCATTAATACAATTAAACTCCCCCAGAACCATCCCACAAATCCGTTGTGCACCAATATCCTTTCCTCACCATTTAAAACAAAGCCTAGCTTTTTTTCATTTAAACAAGAACCATAGTAATATGTACATGTAAAATGTTAGTTTCCCTGAGTCTATATTAAATTAAATATTGACTTACCAAGCACTATATCATTTATTATTTACCGTACTCAATCTGTGGGATTTATTAAAAAATTGATAAGAAAGGCTAGTGGTAAAATCCCTACAGGTATTGAAGTGAGATCCAAGGCCAAGCCAATTATGAAATCAACAAGCCTATAGTTTCAGTGATAAAATGACAGAATTAGATTTCAGCAGTATTTGTTATTTTAGGACACTTTAAGATACTTGCTTTAAAGGAATAATGCTCCACAATATGCGTGTGTATATATATTGCTTTTCTTTGTTATTTGCCTTTAGTTCTCTTCTGACCTTTCCTAATTGTTGATCCTTTTTTTATTGAAATGAAAAAAAAAAATGTTGAGCTTATAGCCTGGTGATTCTCCCTCTACCCTTTCTATTTTTTTTTTTGTAAAGCAGTTTTAATGTGTGTGAAGATACTAGATAAAGGACCCATGCTGTAAATATCCTGTGAAGATACTAATTTTCAATATCAGGCATGTTTTCCTCAGCATGTCTCAGTGCTGATATGGAAGGAATACCACTAGAAGTAAGAGGACAGTTCCATTATATAGTCCATTCACCCCTTACCCTCTATTCTGAGTCTTCCAACAAAAGTTTCGATTGCGCCGATGGTTGTGATGTGGACACTGAGGTCATGAATGATCCAGAAAACAGTTATGCCAATCAGTACCTTTTACTGATGTGAGCAATTCCACTGAAAGTGACAGAGTACCATCAATGTTTGCATGAAGGGGACACGTGTTTACTAAATGTCCTAGACATAAATTTTCATGGACACTATGCCCTCAATCGAAACCTGAATCATTTACATTTTAAAATAAATCAAAATCTTTCAGTATCATGGGGAAGAACAAATGCTCCCCCCCCATCAGTATTATAGGAAATATACAAATGAAGTATGTGTATCCAGTGTAAACCATTACTTTCAGTAGTTAATAAATATTAAACAACTAAGGAAAAGAATCATGATGTGTTAAAACTTGACTGTTTCTTATATGACATTTCAGGCTGTCTCTGATTACTATGTATAACACAAGATCGTGTGCTATATTTAAATCAAAAAGGCAGCACAGGCAGGTGTTGGTTATTATCTCACCTTATGAAAAGCCCCGTTGCCTAAGTTTTGTGCTGGCTCTTTGCACATGGGTGAAGTTCACCCTCAATTCATTACACTCATTCTAAACTCTGGAACAGGGTTCCAAGTTAGTTCTCCAAATGCAGAACAGCACTGGGTTTCAAGAAAAAAAATCACTGTGGTGTTGGGAGCTTTATTGGTCACAACTTTCCTTTTCCATGCAGATGTTTTGAGAAGAGAAAGTCCAAACTTGTAAACTTTAAAAGCTAAACAACTCCAAGCAGAAAGATCTTATCTTGCCTCTAACCCAAACAAATAGGATACCTGTAATTTGCACATGCATGTGATGAAATATCCTAAGGGCAAACTATCTTAATTCATTTTATTATTTGAGTACCCCTCAAATGTCAGCCTCTGGCTCCACTACTGAAGTTTTTCATAGGAACTAAGGGACTTTCATTCCAAAACAAGGTTCTTGTTATAGCAAAAATCCATTGTGAAGTCACCAGACAAGATGTGGTAGCATTTTATTAGAAGAAAGCATATGTCTGAGAGCCTGAAAAGGGGAGTTCATCATTAAATGAAAAGGTCTTTTCTTGAGCTGCTGCTTCACTCTTGGGAAAAAAAAGCCTGATCTGAGGGAACTTTGTTTGCTCGAGCATAAAACTTTGCTCAAGCTTTGCAGAGACTTAGATGAAAGCAAACAGCATGAGAAGCAAAGTTTATGATTTTTCATTATGGTTGGATACACTATTAATAAAGATTTCTCCACAGTAAATCTGCAGCAACATCATATCTATCAATACCAGCACTCAAACATTAATGCTATCAACAATAAAACAGTGATCATAATCTTACAACTGCACATAAAGAGCTTATGGGCTTTTAGTCGATAATGAGTTACACAGATGGTCTGTGACTCTCTCTCAAAAAAATTTTCTGCAGGAGTCAGGGTAGGAATTTACATATTCATGATAATAAATTCTCATGTTGTGCTTTTGTATACCAGAGTGTGTGGGGGTGGGAAGGAAGTCTAGGCTAGAATATGAATGTATATCCCAATTAAATATTAGCATGATAGAAAGGGGATAAGACAGGAGACATAGATTTTAATAACAACCCCAGGTCATTTAGATATTTTTTTTTCAAATCACAAATTCACTGTTTTAACTTCCAGATGATAATTTGGGAACAGAACACCTGGGTTCTATTTCAGCTCCACCGTAACCTAATTGGGCAATTCCATTATGTCAAAATTTTCAAAGGTGGGATCCTAAAGTTACGATCTACATTCATATTTAGAATCAAATAAGTGACTTGATGTCCAAAAGAACTTCAAGTTCCATTGACTCAAATCTAAAGTTATTCAGTATAAAGAATTCAAAAATATTTTCTCCAAAATGTGACTATTTGGTTTTTAACCTCTGTGTACTTAAATTTAAACATACTCAAAATAATAGTATCATTTACATGTATTACAGAGATTTGGTATCGTTTAATTCATTATTGTTAAGCATTCTGAGAGCTAGAGTGCAAGCTAGAGATAGGCCCAAGCCAAAACCTTAAACAAATACCAGGGAATCTCTGTGAGAATTTATATAACTGAATCCAAACTTCGTGGCCAGATTGCAACCCCACAATAGGCTAAACAAAAACCAAAAGGCTGAATCCTCTTGTGTTTTGGTATTCCTGTTTATTTTCCATAGAAAGAACAACCTACCTTAAAAAATTTGAGATGCAGAAGTCATTTTATATCTCAGTGTTCTTTGGAAAACTCCAACAATAATAGAAGTTATATTGCTGACCTGTAGCTTGTAAACTCTTTTATTCTGATCTATCAAAAGCCCAATTTTAACACCTCCAAACTAAGGAATATCAGCTATGTATCCAGACTCTACAGCTCCAGGTCATGTATTTACAAATTAGCATTATTATGTGTGGAGAAAATGTCTTGGTAATTTAGGGCCCGGGTGGCTCTTTTGTTTTATTTATTTAATTTATTTATTGAGGGGGAAAGTTTCCATTTTATGGTCTTTGTAAAAGAATGATCCTGAACTGTTTAAATTTCTAAAAGCACACATAAATATGTATCTAAAAATAAACAACATGCAACAGGGCACTGTGGAATGAACATTTAAATATGTACTTATGGAGAACAGCTGTAACCAGATGACAGTGCACTAGATGCAATCTGCAGGCTCAAAACTTGCTTCGTAAAAACCTAAATTATACTTCCTTTCTTTCTTTAAAATAGGTTTCCATATATGCATATAATAAAACAAAGGAACGTACTCACAAGCAGTAAAAGAAAAAATAACTCAAATGAAAAATAACTCAAATTAGTGACTTACTAGTAACTTTTGTACTTGTTTTATATTACTGTATCTATGTGTTTATTTTAGACCTACACCTCACACAAGTGGAAGGGTCAGTTCTTGGATCACAGAATACTGAATATTCCCACAGAAGCACAATTTGAGACATTTCTGTACTAACTAACTTAGTGGTAATATGCTGTGAAAATTCATAATTTTCATTATCTCCTGCATTTCTTAATAATAATCTGGCAAAGTGGTACATGGGGAGGGATAGCTCAGTGGTTTGAGCATTAGCATCCTAAACCCAAGATTGTGAGTTCAATCCTTGAGGGGGCCAATTAGGGATCTGGGGCAAAATCAGTACTTGGCCCTGCTAGTGAAGGCAGGGAGCTGGACTTGATGTCCTTTTAAGGTCCCTTCCAGTTCTAGGAGATAGGATATCTCCATTAATTTAGTGGTTCTGCAATTTGCTATACAGTGCTGTACAAAAGCATGTAGGAAAACTGGTCCAAGATTTCTCAGCATATATTTTTTTACCTATGCTTTACTTCTCATCAGCACACTGAGCATCATCATGTAGTAGTTACTCTTTATTAGTAAGTGCACTGTTATCATGCAGAAGTAAGAAAAAAGTTACTCAGTTACTGAGGAAGCTGCCTACATTTTAAAGACACCATCAGTGCAAAGCCACAAGGGGAAGAAAACAGAAATTTGGACTTCGTGATTAGGATTTGTTGCAACCATTCAGCTGTATGGATCAAAAAATACTTTCCAAAAGTGATTTCCTAACAGTGTTGAAATGTTTGCCCCTAGCTTATACTAATCCATGTGTATTTGTATACCAGGATCAGACTGAGAGCAATTCACCTGATTTGTCTTAATTTCACACATTTTGAGTGCCACTTCATTGCACGTAAAGAATGTTATAACTTGTGGAAGTGGCAATTTGAGTCCATTATCACCTGAATGACCTGCCTTGGTATTAAACTGTCTAACAGAAGTTGCTCTGTCTTTGCAAAATGGACATGTTGCCTCTATGCACGGTATCAACTTTGGACAACGGCAGTTTTTATAACAAGGATATCAATATAGCCTAACAAGTAACTAAGAATGTTCCTGGAAATAATATGTCTCACAGATCCCTCAACCCACTGTTCCTGGAAAACCCCAAGAAAACAGATGAATCTGAAGGTCCGCAAATCTGAGTTGTGCTGGAACAAAGTTCAAAACTACAGGAACCCTCTTAGAAAATTACCAGCCAATACCACCATCCCCTTTTAACCAGGAATCGCTAGCTCATGCAGCAACAAATAATCACAACTGCTTCAATACATACTTACAGTATACAGATGAGTGCTAAATTGGGGAAAGAAATTAGGAACACTTATGGAAATTTTCATGAAAATTTTCATGAAAATTTTCAAAATCTTTTTTTTCCCTTTTTCTCCCCAAACAAAAATTTTTGAATTTCATTTTTTTAAATCAGATCTAGGAGCTAGTTTTCTGTTCACTCTACAATTCACCATAGAAACCATGTGAAATCCTGTGTAGTATCGCAGCAAGACTATTAATGATTTCTCAGAGCAACTGAATGAAGAAGTTCGGGCATAATTTAGGATTTTATGATTCATAATTGTATGAAGTTTGGGTATAGCTAATGACACAAAGGTAGTAGGAAAAGAATTCCATTTTGTTTTGCTGGGGTATTGGGAATATGGTATCCTTGAGTGGGAGAGGCATAACCATACTCACTTGCAGAAAGATCAGAAGTGATTATCTCACTAAAGATAGATCCTATTTATGTCTTGAATTATATTATGTATTCATTTTCTAAGGCTACGTGAATGAGGCACACAATGTTAAAGAACTGATTTGAAAAGGGATGCCATAAGTGTGATTTGGAGTGTCTGATGACTATTTCAAATGTGCAGAAATAAATATTTATGTAGTCTAATAGTGTGTTTCACTTGCCTCTTTCAGATTTGACATTCAGGAGGACAACCTCTTCACTAGGTTCACAGTTCTGTCTCCTCTATCTTTATCTATTATATCGTGGCCAGAAAAAATCCTTTTGTTTCTCACAATGCCCCTGTACATGTAACATGTCCTTCAGTACTCTAGTTATTAACACAGTAAGCCTCGATGCTGCACGATATTCATAACATACCAGAGAATGGGGTGCAACTACTGCATGAAATGCCTACATGCAAACTCATACTATCCCAGCTAAAGGAAACTAAAGGGAAGAATAACAGTAAAAATTATAAAGCCAAAGATACTTTATTGGTTCTGATTATTTGCATGCATTTCTACCTATTCACACAAATATGTAAAATAGGCATTATAAAAAAACACATTGCCTCTTTATACTTAGTCAACAAAGAAAAACAGGGATGGACTTAAACTTCTGCAAGAATCATTTAAATCAAACATTAGGACAATAATCTCTATATTAACTATGAAAAGTAATAGACAGTGGAAGAAGCTGTCAAGGAAGCCTGGGGAGGGATAATTATAGCAATGTTGTCCGAAAGCGGGAGAGGTAATAGAGCAGGCCATCCTCTAGAGAGCCGTTCCTGGTGCTTCTATGAAGCTATATGATTTCTGGAATCTCTGCTCCCATTTGATATTCCAAGAGCATTATATGGGATTGTTGGTTAGATTTTAATCTTTCCAAGTACTTTTTGTTAATATTAAACATTTTTATACCAACCCATTTCTAACATCGTCTATGATGAGCAAAAATGCCTAACATATAAAACCCTAATCCAGCAAAACACTTAAGCAGGTACTTAATTTAAAATGTGTGAGCCTTCCTATTGACTTTATTGAGACTATTTATGTGCTTAACATTAAGAAGCTACTTAATTGTTGTGCTGGATCAGTTCCTAAGTACAGATAACCAAGCTTCTTCTCCATTGCCTTTTCACTCAGTTAAGTATTGTGGTAAACTTGAATAATTGATTGTGATTTCACAATTCAGACCCATCATGTGCAATATAAAAATTAAGCATTTAAAGATCTACTGATGAAAGCAATTGAGTTATATATCTTCATTAGCATACATACATATATATGGCTGAGCTACTTTCACTCCCATTGTTTGAGGATAGTCACAGGAGGAACTCAGCCCTCCTCAATATAAATTTAGGGTCACCAAAAGCCCCTTCTGGTTGCCAGTACTTGAACTTGTTCCTACAGATCAGCCAGTATAACATTGTCAAGGCTGTATCCCACTTTGAACTTTAGGGTACAAATGTGGGGGCCTGCATGAAGACTTCTAAGCTTAACTACCAGCTTAGTTCTGGTCCGCTGCCACCATTCTCAAAAACTAATTCCCTTCCCTGGGTAGCCTTGAGAAACCTTTCACCAATTCCCTGGTGAATACAGATCCAAACTCCTTGGATCTTAAAACAAGGAGAAATTTAAAACTATTTAGCAGTTTTTTAAGAGAACTGTAGTTGCAGGAGTTGATAATTGGTCTGTCTCTGTCTTGTGTGATATTCTGCCTCTGGCAACAGCCTAGACACGGTGCTTCAGGAGAAGGTGCATTCCTTCTCTTTAATCAATTAGAGTGAAAAGTTTTGTTAAAGGGCAGGGTTGGTCCATCGAGAGAGACATCCCAAAGGAAGCAAATGGTCTGCACATGCGATGAAGTGTGATTTTCTCTCTCTCTCTCTCATTATCTGTTTTTTATCTAACTTTCTAGCTTACTGGATAGCTATATAGGCTGTACTTGTAAATGTAGAGAGCCCCTTTTAAATCTCTTTAAGCTGTTTGGCTCAGTGATTTCCTGTGGCTGTCAACTTCATGGATTTCCTACAAGCTGCAAAAAGCAATATCTTTTTATCAGTTTTAAATTTGCTTTCAGCCAGTTTCACTGAGTGCCCCCTTGTTCTCATATTGTGAGTCTGGATGGAGAGAAGCAGTAGTTCAGTGTTTAACATGCCATCTGTTATTAGTATACATCCATCATGTCTCTTCTCAAAGGACCAGATCTGAAACACCCTCCTCTAGTTTAGTAGCACCTTACTTTACAAGTAGGCCAATTGATTTTAAAAGAACTAGCGGTGGAATAAGGTACTGAGCCTCATTGCAAGAGTGTCAGAATCTGGACCTAAACCAACAATCCAATTTTCTATAGTTTCTCTTGTGCATGACCTCCCAAACAACTTATAACCTTGATTTCCATTTTCTGGGGGTTTTTTTAAGTACAGTTATACCCTTTTTGAGTAGACGATGAGACAAATTTCAGCATTTGGGGTATACCCACACCACTGATATAAAGCATGTAATTTTATTAAAGAGAAATGGAGATGTTGACAGTTCAAGTTATTCTCTTTACACAGGCAGGAAAAGAAAGGATGTCAGATATAACACAGAATCCTGTTAGCCTTTGACTGCCACTGAAAATTCAGCAGATATCTTAATTGAACTGTCTACAATTACCGCTAGATCTTTTTTCAGGAAAGGTGTCAGCTAATTTGGAACACAGAAGTGTGCATGTAAAATTAAAATTAGTTCTACTGATGTTTCATTATTTTGCATTCACCCAATTTAAGTTCCATCTGCCATTTAATTGCCCAGTTGACAAATCCAGCTACAAATTTTTGGAGCTGCACAAAATCTCATATTTCCTTGACTATCTTAACAACGTGTGATACCAATTAATAAATTCTGACAGGGAGCTCAGTGCTTCACAAGGCATAGTTGAAGGAATGGACCTTGCCCTGAAGATCTTAAACTCTAAGAAGTATCCTACAATTATGTCCTAGGTTCCTCTGATAAATGTAGTCACCTTACTGCCCACCTTCTTGAACATTAATTAATGATTTCCTATTTGTTCTCATCTACAACCCACACATTTGGCCTCCACACCTTTGAACATGCTGAGCCTTTCCACAGTTGAAGCAGTCACTCATTTTTACTGATCCATCATACCACTTTATTTACTTTTGTGCAAGTTTTCCAAACATAAAGGAAAGTATGGACCCTACCCTAAAGTACTTACACTTTAAGTAAGACAAAGCAAGTGACAGAGTTTTGCTGTAAACTAGGACGTATCAATTGGAACTGACAGAGGAAGAGAAAGACCTGGGTGTATTGGCTGATCACAGGATGAGTATGAGCTGTAATGTGGCTGTGCAAAAGGCTGATGCAGTCCTAGGATGCATCAGGTGAGGTATTTCCAGTAGAGAGGGAAGTGTTATGCAAGGCCCTGGTGAGACCTCATCTGAAATACTGTTTGCAATTCTGGTCTCCCATGTTTAAGAAAGATTAATTAAAATGGAACAGGTGCAGAGAAGGACTACTAGGATATTTGAGCAATGGAAAACGTACCTTATGTGAGGAGACTCAAAGAGCTTGGGCTGTTTAAAGACTAAAGAAAAGAAGGCTGAGGGGAGATATGATTGCCTCTCTATAAATACTTCACAGGGATAAATACCAGGGAGGGAGAGGAGTTACTTAAGTTAAGCACCAACACGGACAAAAGAAAAATGGACATAAACTGGACATAAGCTTAGGTTTGAAATTAGACAAAGGTTTCTAACCATCAGAGGAGTGAAGTTCTGGAACAGCCTTCCAAAGGGAGCAGTGGGAGCAAAATACCTAACTGGGTTCAAGACTGAACTTGATAACTTTATGGAGGGGATGGTATGATGAAAGTGCCTTCAATGGCATGTAGCCAATCTGTGACTGCTAGCAGCAAATATCTCCAACAGCTGGTGACGGGACACTAAATGGAGAGAGCTCTGTATTATTATATAGAACTCTTCCCCAGGTGTATGGCTGGTGGGTTTTGGCCACCTACTCAGGTTCTAACTGATCACCATATTTGGGGTTGGGAAGGAATTCCCCCCACCCCGCTCATGTTGGCAGGTTTAAACTAGTGTAAATGGTGGATTCTTGAAGTCTTTAAAGCATTTGAGAACTTCCATAACTCAGCCAGAGGTTAGGGATCTATTAGAGGAGTGAGGTGAGATTGTGGCCTGCAATGTGGCCTGCAGGAGATCAGACTAGATGATCATAATGGTCCCTTCTGACCTTAGCGTCTATGAGTCTATGAGAGGTGGAAAGTAGAGGAAAGGGAACATGGGTAAGGAAATTGGAAGTTCTCTCTCTCTCTTCACAAGATGATCCACAGAGTCACTTCCCTGAAAGGCATTATGTGATGCTTTATATGAAGGCCATATGAATGAAACCTGTCTAGTCTCATGATGACCCACTAACTGGGCTTTCTAATGGGTATTCGGTGGGGACTGGTAAAAACAGAATTATCCTCCCAACTCAACCATCAAACAACTGCAGGGCTTCATTGCAACTATCCCCATGCCTATCCCCCACAAATATTTCAGCCTAATGCTGAAATACTAGAAAAAGCCCATAGTCTCTATGCAAATATTCCACTGGAATTGTGCTGATCTAGTGGTCCCTCCTCTGGCCTCCCTCCAATGACCCCATCCTCACTGAATTTTCAGGGCCCACAGCCTCCCTTCTATGATGTATAAGGATGCAGAGGCTTCACCCACCCCTGTTTCACTGCAAATTATGCAAACAAAGAGACTGACTTTATTTAATGTACTGCACTTCTGAGCTAAACCAGATTATACAAGCCAGATGTACAAAAGAGAGAGTGGCAACGTATTATCCCAGTTTCCAATATTTCTGGTGCAAGCTGTTTGCAATTGACTCAAGACATCAATCAGACATAGATCAATTTTTAATAACGACTGTATTTTTTATTTTTCCTCTAGCTTAGTGCATCCATCTTGCTGCTTCTTCCCTCCATCCTTTTACAAAAACTCTTATTGCACCAAAGAAATATTTGTTCTCTTTGGTCACATTCCTCCTAGCTTTAGGAAGACGGAAAATTAAAGAGACTCTCAGGTTCTTTGGGGAGACTGCAACTGAAACTCCAATCTTGAATTTTTTTTTTTTGAGTAAACATGTCCTTAACATACCACAGGATTTGTAACTTTCTTGATTGAATGTATTATGCTGTTCTTTGCTTTACAGTGTTTCTTTGCAACAGAATAAAGCTTCTGTGGCTGTTGGACATCATTTTAGACCCTCTGTCTGATTGGCAGATCACAGAAAAGAAACATATCCCATGAGCCTCTATGTGAGGTCATTACCAACTGATTGAGTATTCACTTTCATGCCTTAAATCTCTGAAACCCAGGTGTGTTGTAGATTAGCACAATTTACAAGCAGTGTGTGGAGATTTATTATGATAATTGTTGCTTTTATTTTTTATTTCCCTGAACTCAAAGATAATTAATGCCAGTATGTGTCCTGGTGTCTGACTCCCTTAATTGGCCCTGTGGTGCCTTGGGTGTTTGAAAATCCACTCACTTAAAGGCTTTTTTTTTTCCTTTTGACTTGTTTTCCTGGAGCTGTTCATTAGTGCCTAAAATATTTGATTACATTTAATTGTGATGTCTTCAATTCCATGCACCTGCTGCAATTTATATGGGGGATGGGGAAGACGGGGAAGGAGCTTGCAGGAGCTAAAAGAGTGAGATGAGGGAATTCAATGTAAAAAGAATTCCCCAGCAAAGGGTAATTGGGGTTAAATACAGAAACAAAATAAACATATTATGCAGTTTATATATTTCTAACTACTATGGTAGCACCAAAAGGATTTATATCATAATGGCTTCATCCTTCAATCTTTCTAAAACGTTTCCACTTATCTTCAGAGGCTTTCATCTCCAGTTGGACATCTGCAGTTAGTTTAAACCTAATCTCTAGTATTAGAAAGTCCACATGTTGTTCTTCCTGACAGTCTGGCAGCATTGAGTCCCAATCCTACTTGAAGATGTTTTGCTCTGGTATAAATCTTTCTGGCTCTTGCCAGCTTTCTTCCTGTTTCAGCAAGTGATGTACATTTCATCACCAGTTTTTCGTTAGAAATCCTGAATGGTGACAACATTCTAAAGCCCGAGGTTAGTTTTCAAAACACAACTTACAACAAACGTACAAAGCAGCCCAATGGTACCAAGAGGAATCAACAGATTGACAGAAAGATATTGGCCTGAATATTCCAATTCAGAAAGACCTCCACAAGGCAGGGATGAGGGAGGGAGTAAAACTGGAAATCTCTTGCATTTTCAACAGGAGAAATGTATCATGTGTTCTGTCTTTTCTCTTAAACTCTACCATTTCTTTTCATTTATCTCTAAGGAGCAGTGTAAACCTCTACAACTGCTTCTAAAACATGTTTTCAGAATAAAAGTAATTAGAGTGGTTTTAACAGTCCTATAATGTCAGGATTGCCTAATAAATCCCACTTTCAGCACTGCAGTGGAGAAGTAAAGGAGTGCAAAAGTATTATCTATTGAAGGATACAGTTATTTACAGAAAAAAAAAAACTTGTTAATCTGACCCATTAAATGCTTGCTGTCAGGGAAATCTCAGTCTTGTACACACCAGCATCCTGTATATATTATGAGAGAAACAACAAGGTCCTTGTTATTTTTTTCTGTGCTGACATTTTATTCCCCAATTTTATTACTGACTCACTGCAAGATATTTAAATATTCCATGATTCATTTTTCCCATCTGTAAAATGGAATTAATAAATGCTTACCCTGAAACTTCTAGAACATATCTTTTGATACCCTAGGATGAAAGATGCAGTTCTCATTAATTATTATTATTATGATGTAATTAATATCATATCATATATGGCACTCAAACGAAAAAGTTTGGCTTTGGAGCTGAACTTTCTCAAAGGTCACAGGGATTGAGAAGTAGTTTTGTGAATATGGATCATCTCTCTACTATTTTTCAATTTTTCTGGTTTTATTGGTGGTGGTGGCGTAGGGTTTGTGTTTTTTATCTGTTTTTTTGTAATGTGGAAGTTATAAGAAACATACTTCCATAGTTGCCATCCATATCTGTTATGACATGATGTCCCACTACGATGTCACTGGAACACAGGTACATCAAAGGCAACTTCACCAAAGCAAAAGAGCTGAAGTGAAGGACCTTCCATGCAGCTGTTACTATTTTTGATGGTCCACACTTATTTTAGGCTTCTTCTAATTGACCAGGAAACTTCTTTATGTCTTGCACTCAAGATGGAAACTGTCAATTCTTTGGCATTCAGATTGAAGGCATGAGATGAAAACCAAAACAGAAAGATTCGAACGGATGCTGCAAGACAACTATCCCTTTTGAATGGATGCTACAAGACAGCTGCAAGTACAGTCTTTCTTCCAAACTAGCCAGGGTGAAAAGGAAACACGAGCATAAATTCTCAGTAAAACAGTTGAGCATATGGGAGCCAATCACATCCCCTCTAACATAAGAGTTTAGGAGTTGAGATCAGAGTCCCCATCCAAATACAGGACTCATGTAGGGAGATGGACCAACCCTAATCTATCTACCTATCTACGTTAGGATTTTATATTGCTGCCCATTACTGTACTATTTGAGCACCTTTCATGTAAAACCAATAGCAATAGTGAAGATTCTAGTGGACTTAAAGGTATTTCTGGCACTTCTCCCTTCCCGACACCTCAGAGCTAATGGAATTTTTTCTCTAATTGTGAGAATGTCACTCGTCTTTGTTGCATTTGGATCCCACATTCGGTATACTGTAATCATAGAACATAACAACCACCCAAGATATTATGTTTCAGCCTAATTTCTTAGTGATTATTTGGCACAAAGATGGGGGGAGCCAAGAGAAGGATTTCACATGACAAAAGGAAATAGACCAACCAGTTAGAGTGAATGGTCAAGATTGTGTTTAATAGCTTCAGTGCATTTACACTTGTAACCACAATCTGTAGAGATCGCCTATCACCCACGTCTCTCACACCCACCAAGATAATAGGTAGCATGGTTTAACATATCATTCACAGCACCATCCCAGTATTTTCTGTACATTTATCATGGGCACAAAAGCAGAAATAAATGTGCCAGACTAAAATATTAGTGTGAAAACAGATGATATTTTAGACAAAGGAAGTTTAAAAGCAAGATAGCAAGACAAAAAGAAGAACCCTAAAACATTTAGGACATGATTTTCAAAAAAGGATTAAAACTGTGCATTCAAAATGTATATTGCATTGTTTGCCTGATTTGCATGTACAGTTACTAAAGTTGTTGTCACAAAATGGATATTTCTATGCGCAAATGGCCAATTAGATACACAATTAGCCATTCATGCACCAAAAGCCCTAGACAATGTAAATACACAGACAGTGTAAGTTTGCCTGGGATCGTACATATTTGCAGCAGTACCCATTGGCCATGTCTGCTAAAACTACAGAATATAAATATCTCCCTGGGTTCTTAAAGCAAGTCCATCACCAAGCTATCTATATTACTGTGACTATGGAAGGATTCCTGCATTTCTATCTCTCTCTCCTTCCTAACATATCCTGAAGGGAGATTCTTATTTAATCATTTAAAAATGTGGCTTTTGATTTGGTTATTGAGGGATGGTGGACTTTGGCCTCAGACTTTTTGAATTCTGAGCTCCAGTTATGGTTCTTGTCTCCAATTCTTTGTTTTAATCACAAAATCATTGAACTATTATTTATTTATGAAACAAGTTAAACATATACACACTAGTCAGTAACAATCAAACTACACAAAAAATCTATATATATGGTGCTGAAGTGTGAGATTTTAATAGAGTGGCATGTGTCACATTCTAACTTGAGTCTCTTTCCAAGAGAGAAACCAGTGTTTCCCTTTCCTTCTGGGAAAACTTGCTAGATCTGCCTGATATTTGTCCCAAGAATCTTTTTTCCACTTAAAGGATTTAAATAAAAAGGAATAAAAGGAAAGAAAATGTAGGCTTCTCAATTCCTGGTCCCTTTTTGTCTAGGCAGCAATGTTTTTCAAACTCACATTCCAGTCTGTTGTTTTGAGCCTGGCTTGTACATCAGTGTTTGACTCCAACTGAAACAGTCAAGATCTTCAGTTGCAGCCTAAAATGATTAGATTAGTATCAATTCAGTCTAAGGTAATTGCACAGTCCCAACTACTGTATTATCTGAGTAAGGTACATAGTATACTATGCAGAGAAGGATCTGTAAGTTGTGGTGGATCACAATTTCAACATGAATCACTAATGCAATGCTATTGCAAAAAAATAAAATGCAATTTTAGGTTGCATAAACAGAGGCATAACATGCAAGTCACAAGAGGTGATAGTACAGCTTTACTCGGCACTAGTTAGGCTTCAGCTGGAGTACTGTGTCCAATTTTGGTCACCAGTGTATAGAAAGGATGTAGAGAAACTGGAAAGGATCCAGAGGCAAGTGACAACTATGATCAAATGTATGAAATATGAGCAAAGGCTGAAGGAATTGGGTATGTTTAGTTTGGAAAAGAGGAGATTAAAGTGGGATGTGATAGCGGTCTTGAGATACTTGAAAGGCTGCCAAAAAAAGATGGAGAACATTGTTCTTTTCTGGCACAAAGGGCAGGACAAGAGGCAATGGGTTCAAACTACAGCATAGCAGATTTAGATTAAATCTCAGGAAAAACTTCCTAACTGTAAAAACAGCAGAACAATGGAACAGACTGCTCAGGAGGTTCTGGAAACTTCTACACTGGAGATTTTCAAAAGGAGGCTAGAAAGCCATCTGTCAGGATGGTTTAGATACAAATCCTGATCTTGGCAGGACCCTTGCAGTCCCTTCTAACCCTATGATTCTACAATCTTCAACATATTTGTCCTCAGGATACCACTGTAAGATATCTTAGTACTACTATTGCCATTTACAGATGGTCAGCTGAGGCACAAAGAGGCTAAGTGACTTCCCCAAAGTCACACAGATAACCTGTGGCAGAGAAAGGAATTGAAACTAGATCTTCCAAGTCCAAGACTAGCTCCCTCATCGCCGGACAATTTTTTTCTCTCCTCCATGCAGGGAGCAAAGACAAAAATGTCATCTGCTATTGCTCTGTTAAGACTCCCAACTGCTGCTCTTCCAAATTAGAAAAGAAAGGCAGAAGTCAACTCACCTTCTCCTTGAGCATCTGATGGGGGATATGATGAACTCACAGGGTAAGGTGGTAATTGAGGCCAATCTCATGGAGATATTTGAAGATTGGGAGTCTTGTCATCAAATGTTGCTGTGTTATTGTGCTTGTTTTCCAGCTCTCTACAATTTGAGTGACAGGAAACCTTCTATTCTTATATTCAAAAGACAGCTTTTAAATAGCATCTAGTTTTGCCAAAGAGATGTTTGCCTTTGCCATGCTGAGCAGATATCTGGAAAATGCACCTTTTTTAGGCTAAATAATTAAAAGAAAGAGGTGGTGGCATGGGGAAGTGAACATCAAGGACAGCTTACTCTACACTCTAATGATGAATGTTCCAGCATATTCATACAAACAGGTTTCTCTTGAGATGGTTTGAATGGAAATAATGTAATTGCACAAATAGGGTAAGCTGGGTTTGTGTGTGTGTGTAGAAAAAAGAAAAGGAGAGAGACAAGCAGCAGTCTTGCTTCTCTGAGTTGGTGGTGTGTGGTGAATAATTGATCATCCCTTCCTTCCATCTGATGTGTTCACTAATTCTCTCAGTGCCACACTCCTACAAGTGTCACGATCACTATTAAATCAGCAGAGGAACCCAAAAACCCCTTGAGAATTCCATCTGTCTCAGATGCCTTTTAAAGCACCAAATGAAAAATTAAATGTGAAAAGCAAGAAAATGACTCTGAAGTCTTCTTCACCTTTTCTGAGTGCAGTAATGCTACACTCAGCAGGCACCGTTCCACATCCGAACACAAGACTAAAAGTGCTTGCAAATTATAACAAAAAGAAGGTAATGATGATAGATGCATTGGTAATGAGAAACAAATATTTCTTCTCTGCTTTTATTGTACTCACAGTGAATTAGCAGCACAATTTGTAGCTTTTATAAAGATTTGTGACTAAATTAGTGTTCATCAATGTGAGGGACAATTAGAATTGTCAAGAGTTGTGGTTGATCTGGGCACACACTTCATAAATATCTCCAATGAATTAGTAACCCCACTGTACAGTTGTAATCCAGATGTAGCGCCTCCTTGATTTTCTAGGCTTGTGGATCTTTGGAGATTCCCAAATGTGCCAAAGTATGTTGTGTATTTTGTGACTTGAAGAAATGGGAATGAGAAAGAGATGACTAAATGCATTGTAATTTATTTCCCAATCGCAAACTATAAAATCTAGTATTTTAGGGGTGACCCAGCTCCTGAACCCCATCATTTCCATTGTTGCATACTTCAAATCCAACATTGTGAGTTTGTAAGTCAGGTGTTTGGACCTCAGAATGGGAACTATGACATTTAAACAGTTCTGTGAGTCAAGCAGGTGAACACTAATGAAGAGAGTGTGTTAGCTTCTACAGGTAACCAAAATCTCAAAGAACCAAAATCTGCCCTTGGATGCATATGTGAACATCCTAATGGAAACTCATGTAAATATACTATATATATAAGGATAGATTTTGCTCCAAAATGTTTTGAGCAAATATGCACCACCATTTGACCAATAGACTACTGCTACCATCAATCAGTAATATTATATCCTATAACTTAATGCCTTGAACAGTAAACAAAAAGAGCTAGATTATTACAAAGGAGACTAAAGAATTGGGCTCATTTAGTCTAGCAAAATGAAGGCCAAGAAGGGATATTATTGCTCTCTATTAGGGCTGTCAAGTGATTAAAAATATTAATCGTGATTAATCATGCTGTTAAACAATAACAGAATACCATGTATTTAAATACTTTTGGATGTTTTCTACATTTTTAAATATATTGATTTCCATTACAACACAGAATACAAAGTATACAGTGCTCAGTTTATTTATTTTTATTAGAAACTATTTCATTTTTTACAATGCAAATATGTTTCAATTCACCTAATACAAATATTGTAGCACAATCTCTTTATCATGAAAGTGGAACTTACAAGTGTAGAATTATGTACAGAAAAGCTGCATTCTAAAATAAAACAATGTAAAACTTTAGAGCCTACTAGTCTGCTCAGTCCTATTTCTTGTTCAGCCAATCGCTCAGACAAACAAGGGTGTTTACATTTGTAGTAGATAATGCTGTCCACATCTTGTTTGCAATGTCACCTGAAAATGAGTACAGGTGCTCGCATGGCATTGTTGTAGCTGGCGTCGCAACATATTTATTTACCAGATGCGCTAAAGATTCATATGTCCCTTCATGCTTCAGCCACCATTCCAGAGGGCATGTATCTATGCTGATGACGGGTTCCGCTTTCGATAATGATCCAAAGTAGTGAGGACCAACACATGTTCATTCTCATCATCTGAGTCAGATGCCACCAGCAGAAGGTTAATTTTCTTTTTTTGGTTGTTCGGGTTCTGTAGTGTCTACAACAGAGTGTTGCTCTTTTAAGACTTCTGAAAGCACACTCCACACCTTGCCCCTCAGATTTTGGAAGGTACCTCCGATTCTTAAACCTTCGGTTGAGTGCTGTAGCTATCTTTAGAAATCTTACATTGGTACCTTCTTTGTGTTTTATCAAATCTGCAGTGAAAGTGTTTTTAAGACGAACAACATGTGCTGGGTCATAATCAGAGACTGCTATAACATGAAATATATGTCAGAATGCAGGTAAAACACAGCAGGAGACATACAGTTCTCCCACAAGGAGTTCAGTCACAAATATAATAAATGCATTATTTTTTTAAATGAGCATGGAAGCATGTTCTCTGGAATAGTGGCCAAAGCATGTAGGAGCATACGAATATTAAGCATATCTGAAATTTAAATATCTTGCAATGCTGGTTATAAAAGTGCCATGCAAATGCCTGTTCTCACTTTCAGACGACATTGTAAATAAGAAGTGGGTCTTAATGACTGGTTAAACAAGAAGTAGGACTGAGTGGACTTGTAGGCTCCAAAGTTTTACATTGTTTTGTTTTTGAGTGCAGTTATCTAACAAAAAAAATCTACATTTATAAGTTGCACTTTCATGATAAAGAGATTGCACTACAGAACTTGTACAAGGTGAATTGAAAAATACTATTTCTTGTTTATCATTGTTACAGTGCAAGTATTTGTAATAAAAATAATATAAAGCGAGCATAGTACACTTTGTATTCTGTGCTGTAATTGAAATCAATTTATTTGAAAATGTAGAAAAACATCCAAAAATATTTAATAAATTTCAATTGGTATTCTATTGTTAACAGTGTGATTAAAACTGTGATTAATCATGATGATTTTTTTTAATCGTGATTAACTGTTTTGAGTTAACTGTGATTAATCGACAGCCTTACTCTTTATAAATACATTGGGGGATAAGTACCAAGGAAGGAGAAGAGCTATTTAAACTAAAGTACAATGTTGTCACAAGAACAAAAATAAATTCGAATTAACAAATTTAGGCTGGAAATTAAACATTTCTAATTATCAGAGGACTGAAGTTCTGGAACAGCCTCCCAATCAGAGGAGTCGGGACAAGCCACCTAACTATTTTTACAATGGAGCTTGATACATTTATGAATGGGATAATATGGTGGCATTGCCTGTGACAGCAGGAGACTAGACTTGATGATCCAGGAGGTCCTTTCTAGTCCTATGTCCCTATACTCCTATTTATTTTATTTGTATTGCAGTGGCACCTAGAGGTCACAACTGAGATTGGGAGCCCATTGTGCTAGGCGCTGTATATACAGACATTAAAAGACAATCTCTGCCCATAAGAGGTTACTATCTAGGGTTACCATACGTCCTCTTTTTTCCGGACATGTCCAGCTTTTCGGCACTCAGACCCCCGTCCGGGGGGAATTGCCAAAAAGCCGAACATGTCCGGGAAAATGCCACCCAGGCACTTCCCGTCCCACGGCGGCTCTGCTCCTCCCCTGACTCTTCGGCTCTGTTTAAGAGCCGAGCTGCCCGAGCGCTATGGGCTTCAGGCAGCCCCCTTGCCTCCGGACCCCAGCCGCTGGCTGGGCACTTCCCCTCCCGGGCTCCGGCAGCGCAGGGTCCGGAGGCATGGGGGCTGCCCAAAGCCGGTAGCGCTGGGGCAGCTCGGCTCTTAAACAGAGCCAAAGAGTCAGGGGAGGAGCAGAGCCTCCGGCTGCGGCAGCTCTGCTCCTCCCCGACTCTTCGGCTCTGTTTAAGAGCCAAGCGCTACAGGCTTTGGGCAGCCCCATACCTCCAGACCCTGTGCCACCGGAGCCCGGGAGGGGAAGTGCCTGGCTGGGGGCGAAGGGTCCGGAGGCAAGGGGGCTGCCCGAAGCCCAAGCGCTACCGGCTTCACTGTTTGCTGGGCAGCCTCCAGACCCTGCGCCCCCGGCTGGGCGCTTCCCCTCCCGGGCTCCAGCTGTGCTGGGGAAGCGCCGGCTGGGGGCGCAGGGTCTGGGGGCTGCCCGGCAAACCATGAAGCTGGTAGCGCTCGGGCAGCCCTTTCCGCGTGGCTGGGAGTGGGAGGGAGGAGGGGGCAGAGTTAGGGTGGGGAAGGGCGGAGTTGGGTGGGGCTGGGCATGGGGAAATGGGCGGGGCCAGGGCCCATGGAGGGTCCTCTTTTTTTATTTGTTAGATATGGTAACCCTATTACTATCTAAATAGACAACACACAAAAAAGATTGGTGAAACAGAATACTCAGTTGCAATGGGCAACTGAAGCACAGTGGGTGTAAGCAAATTACCCAAGTCCACACAGAAAATCTGTGGCAGAGCCAGGAATTGAACTCAATTCTCCTCAATATCAGGCCTAAAATGTAAAACCATCCAAAGGGCAACAGGATCTCTTCCAGTCATTGGGACTGTAGTTCACAATTTAATTACACTCAACACTGGAGGCTAGATGCTGTGAGTTGTATTAAATGACACTGTTACCCTGATTGGAATATACCAGTTTCAGGGAGGAACAACGCAATATCCCATCAGGGAGACAGGGTTACAAAAAGGGCGAAGAACCTGAAGTAATGGAAGAACATAAGAGCAAAAGTGAGATGGACAAATAAGACAACTCTCCCCAGAGAAGATATTTTTAAAAACTCTTCACAACTTCTTTTCTTGTGGTAAGGAAAATTCATGAGCAGAAAAAGACTTTTCTCTTATTAAAAGTATGAGTGTCTAGGGCAAAATGCCAGAAACTGTTGACCCGCATTGGCATAAAGCCCCCAAGTTCCTCTGTTTCACTTGTTGTGTGACTCGTTTCACACAGACTCTACCTTTCATGGAAAAGGTTACGCTCCCCATTAAGAAAGCAGTAACTGCTCCAGCAGCTCTTTGTTGAAGTAGACAAATCTTCTAGGAGTTGTATTTTTGATAAGTATTTCTGCAACACTAGTCTGAAGGTTTAACTGTGTGCAGTGTTTCAGTTTAATAGTTAGACTAGGATAGTAAGCTATAAGAAATGTTCTTAAGTAGCCCTATGCTGCCCTGCAGCTCCTGGTTACTGAAGGGCATGCTCTTTTAAAGTAAAAACCACTTAACACATTACTAAAAAAGTAATAATTGAAGATGCATTGCACTGATTGCCAGCTTATGTTTTCCATTGTCTTCTGGCCTCAGTGGACTTTTTCTGGCTGTGTTTCACTGAATGCAACACATCTGTGTGAGGTGCAGCAATTACAGCAATGCAGAACTGAACATAGTATGAACTCCATGTTTAACATGGAGCACATAACACAGACAACAGCCCAACCTGGCAAATTGGGGACCGGTTTCATCACAAGCTTAATGAATGCTAAGCGGATACAACTTATATATATATATATATATATATATATATATATAAACATTTCAGAGTTGCTACTTGAGTGCATAAATCAGGCTTGTTGGTTTTTCTGACCAGGGCCCAATAGTATTCATAAGTATCTCATGTGACATTCTACAATTTTCTGAGTTACTTTGCAGAGAGATCCCTAAAGAAAGCCCACAGTTTGGATAGCAAACATTTCAGGCGACTACAATGTCCATATGGTATGCAAAATAAAAGATGTAGGAAGTGGGGTTGGCCCTAATATCTTCTGCACTTATGTGCTGATTATCAGAAGTGCCGAAAACCCACAAGTAACAGTGAAATCTATGGGAGCTGCTGGTGCTCAGCATTTCTGAAAGTCAGATTTTTTCAAAGTGCTAAATGTTACAAAAGCTTGTGTAATGCCAACAGACCCTGGTCGTCAGCGGGCAGGATCGAACCTGAGACCTCTGGAGCTTAGTGTACAAGCCTCTACCGCATGAGCTAAAAGCCAACTTACTGTTAGCTAAGTCTGTAGAGCAGACTCATTAATCTTTCTCTCTAAGTGGTCTCGTGCCACTAGATGGGACAGAACACCACACCCAGGAGGTGTGTGGGTTACATACTTGCCGTAGCTGAGGAAGAGTGTCCCAAGCTTCAGAGACTTCCCAGCTGAAATCTCGGACAAGCCCCCACTTGTAATGCTGACAGACCCTATCTCATAGAGCTGGAAGGGACCCCGAAAGGTCATCGAGTCCAGCCCCCTGCCTTCACTAGCAGGACCAAGTACTGATTTTTGCCCAAGATCCCTAAGTGGCCCCCTCAAGGACTGAACTCACAACCCTGGGTTTAGCAGGCCAATGCTCAAATCACTGAGCTAGGGAGCAAACCTGGGACCTCAATTCATGAGCCTCTACCACATGAGCTAAAAGCTGGATGTTAGCTAAGGCTTTAGAGCAAACTCAATTTCTCTCTCTAAGTGGCCTCGATGCCACTAGATGGGACAGAATACCACACCCAAGAGGTGTGTGGGTTACACTTGCTTATCTATGATAACTAGAATATGGGAAAATATTCCATGGCGCATTAGGCAGGGCACTGATCATGTACTGGTAATTCCAGTCACTAAAAATATGTCCTTAAAAATAAAGAGCTACATTCAAAGCGATTGCCCACTTTTTTCCCCATCTTATCAGCTCTTGACTCTTCTCCCTTTCATCATTTAAAAATCATTCTATTGCATTCTATTCTATTTAGAGACAGCAGTCTAGTCCTCCAATCCTAGACTATCTGTTTTTGTTTTGTTTCATTTTAAATAAGAAGAGAGCGATATCTTGCTTTCCATTAACTCATAATTTATTAAAGATTTTCTAAAAAGTCAGATCATATCTTTCCAAATTTGTCTGAGGTCCTTCTTCTCTGAAACATTACCCACTCTTTAGCTGCCAGGTCAGGCAAGTGGCACACAAAGCCAAGCACCATGGAGCTGTCAGAAGATGCTTCCACTCCAAGCAGAATAAAAGAGAGGGGAAAAATAATAATTATAATAAAGAAAGAGGGGAACAACCACACACAGAGAAATGAAGAAAGATGAGAAGGGAATAAAGGAACAGAGGCAGAAATGGACAAAAGAGATAAAGTTAACACACACACATCCGCAGGCACATACACACAGACATGTTGGGCATTGTGTGAGATGCACTTATCTGCCAATCTATCACAAATACAGGCTTTTTGGAAACAACTGTCCTAGCAGCTATCCTCCATAACCACCATAGCAGCTAGTGTCCATTGGAGAACGGGTAAGAAAAATGACTCCCTTGGTGTTACTGTTTAACAGTATCCAGTTCTTCCTGATTACTAACATTAAACATTCTTTCATCAAATGAAGGCGTATGACACATACTATAGGAAGTGGGGAAGGTGGTGGCGCACACAGCAAAAAGTGGCAGAGATTTCACGTGGACTGGAATTAGGGAGGGCACATTGTAACATTGGCGAGGGCAGTATGCACATGTCCATCTTATGTAGATGGATCAGGTCTAGTTTCAAACTGGTATTAGAATCAGAAATAGAAAGAGCACAGCACACTAGCATGAGCATAAACAGAAAGGACTTACAGTAAAGAGAGCACGGTTTCTGCCCTGGACTGCCCAGGGTGGATAGGAACATAAAATCTTAATGCCATAAAAAGGAGTACAGAGTGCTGACACTAACAGAGTTGAGTTGGCAGCTGATAGACTGCATCCCAAGAGCAGGATAGGAGAAGGGGAGTGAACTGCAATAGTCTCCGTTTTTGTTGTTGTTGTTATTAGTCACAAGACAGTAATGACATGGGGTCCAACACTAGATTGACAGCTATCATCACAACCGGCAATTAATGACACTAAAGAGGTGAGTCACAAAAAGTCACACATAATCAAGCCTAAATCCAGCCCACCAATCAGCTGGAATACTTTCATGAGACTGTGACATCTCGCTCCAATCCCTCTTTGGCATATAATTTTCCAGATACCCAGAAACAGTACACTGGCCTGTTAATATTGGCAAAATTCAGCTGGTCAAATATGGTTAAAATTCATTATATCCTACAAATGAACTGTTTAATTCACTCATCCCTAGCACAAGATTGGGTGGAGGTAGTTATCCTAATGCTCTTTGGATTTTAATAAATATTTGGGGGCACTCTCGGGATGATGAGTTTCTCATTTTTACTGAAACCATTTGCACATTTCTCATTTGATGAATAATAATTTAAAATTGAAATGTAGATTTGGAGATACTTATTAACTAGCTAACTGCTGTATTGCCAGACCCCTTCAAACTTTCTATGATGTGACATAAGGAATATCATTATTAATTATTATTATTATTATGAATGACCTACAACTCTGTTTCTACAATTTAAAAGCTCTGAAAGTAATTAATAGAGCTCCCTGTGGTTGTTTACTGCAACAAACTGCCATTTGGCTAAAAAATGAAGAGATTTGTTGTACAGTAAAAGAATTAGAGTTTCAAAATGTTGTTCCTCTTTACTGAAAAAGGGAACATAAGGTACCAAACAATTCTGATAGAGAAAAGCTCATAGTTTTTGCTAATGCTATTAGCTGGCGAATTAGACAGCAGATAGTCTAAACTAAATAAAGCATGAGAAAAATCTCTTGGACTTGGAAGAGAATGTGAGAGCATAGATAGGATTAGAGCATTTTCTATGTATTGGTGAGGATCCAGGTGCAAAGACACCTGGTGAGTGATCAATAATATAAAGGTGCAGGAGAAATAAAGATTCTTGTTCTTTTGATGCTGATGTTATCGCAAATAACAGCAGATGAGGAAATAATAAGTCAAGTTTAAAATATATTTGTGCATTTTGCTTTCTAGTCTCCTTATAGCGTCAGAATTGTAAAAGAGGTGGACAAAGACTGGAAAAAAATCTATGGCTATTTGTTCACATATTTAAACAGATTTTTTTCTGCCTTCACATTGGCCCTCCACGTACATTCTAGTGAACAAGTATTACTAGCATGAATACTTGTGAATAAAAAAACAAAGTTTAAGCTTGAATGCTTGACTATGCACCAAAAGCAATTTCATATTGTATAACTAATCAACAATAGCGCAACTTACAAAATGCATATTGCACTTTTTACAGACTAATAGGTGATTCCACATTCACACTGCTTGAGGATAGTTGCATAAAATATCCAAATCAGGGAACTGAAGTAACACGTTGTGTGCTGTGTTGCTGCTCTCATCGGTAACATTTTAATATAAACAACTTTTGTTACTCACCTCCATGCAGAATAATTTGCAAAGAGGCAAAATGCATCAGCTACATTGTTTGTTGTGAATTACTCATTGAGCCCTAATCTGAGATTTAAACCATAAATGTGTGTTATACAGCAATTAGTATATCCCCGCTCTGATCAGACCACTTATTTATTACATTAGTTTATTTATATCACTATTTATTATGCTTACATGGTACTTATGTAGTCATTGACATGCCAGTGCTGTAATATCAATACAAAGAACTCAAGGGAAATCTTTGCACAGTAAGGTACTACTCAATGTAACAGTGGCAGAATTAAGCCCTAAATAAAGACTCAACTAATGCATATAGCCCACCTGAAGTAGATGATCTGGAACAAGAGCAAATCAATAACACTCAAGCAGCCACCTTACAAGACAAAAAGGATAAATTCTCCATTAATTAAAGGGAGAGGAGAAAAGAAGTAGGAACTATACAAAAGGTAGAAGACCCAAAAGACAGACAAAGCCAAACCTACCTAAATACATTGGGCTTGTACTATACCCTAAAGACAACCAGCCAAAAGCTTGGGCAGAATTCTTTCAAGATAAAGTTCCTTCACAGAAAACCCTCAACTGAGACAGTTCTCTCCCTTCCCTGGTTCTGACTGCATCTAGGGACCAAGAGAAGAACCACCCATTTCAATCATGACTATCAGACACGGACACATGCAGAGACAATACTTTTCAGGTACTTTGGTCTTAGATTATGAAGAGCTTTACGTGTCAATACTAAATTGTTCTAAAAAGAAAATATACACACATTGATAGACAATGACAAAATTTTGTTGTTTAACTCAGAGATGCAGTGTTGTTTGGGACAAAATTTAAATGGGCAAATTGACAATAGATGCATGATAATTTTCATGGGGACTCTTTGAATTTCTCATGGCTCTCAGTGCAAAGATAATAGCAATGATTAAATGACACTAATCATGGAGTCAATTAATGCCTCAACTACAATCTTAGCATGTTTATCAGCTAGTAATCTAACTAAGCTGAATGCTTAAAAAATGCACATTTTTTATGTAGTGGCATTAAGGCCAGGACAGAAATAAAATTCCTTTACTATTAACACTGATGAAAAGATGTGTTTTTCCTGACCACTGTGAAGAAATCTAAACTAATAATTGACCCAATAAACTTCCTGCAAGCAATTTCATAAACATTATTATAAACATTATTCATTTTCAGTCAGCATTTTCTACACTAAAGTTATTCAGTAGCAGGACAAGAATACATTCTTTTGTAGGCAGGTTTTGTGGAAGAAGTCAATTTGACTTATTAAACCAGAACATTGGGATCCAGTTGCATCATTGAGTCATCTTGGGTTTTATTGTGCATTCAGAGCCAGGTTCTCAGTTGGTGTAAATCAGTGTAGCTGCATTGACTTAAATGGAGCTCAACATTTAACACTAAATGAGGAGCTACTTCTCAGAATCAGGCTGAGGGCTTTTCCGTGTGGCAGTGTGGGTGTCCTATCTATGTATAGTTTATGAATTCTGTATGAAATTATGAGCTCTCTATATGTATCTGTATCAAACTACCAGACTCCATTTTGTTTTCTGAGCATGGTGTTCATTGAAAGACAGTTCTGTGCCTTCACCATAGCTCTGTAGCCCTCAGATTGAGGAGTCAGGAGAAAGTCCCTTTGGATAAAGAGCTGACTACAGCCCAGGGTAAGCCAGTTTTTCAAGTCCAGACTGACCAAACAACAGATGTGAGACTCTGAGGTTGAAAAAAGTGTCATCTAAAAAAGGGAACTGGAAATCTATAAAAGAAAGGTTCTCTCACTGGCCATCAGAAGAGAGAGAAGAGACAAGAAAGCAATACTGTATAAGAGGAGAAAAGGGAGAGGAAAGATCTGGACTCCATAGAGGACTCTGATCAAATACCAAATAATGCTCAAGAGTGGTGACAAAACGGAGGCAGAGAACTGTATAAAGTTATCTATTATTTTACCTATATCTGTATATCTCATGTCTGTCTAAAGTAAAGAATGATTGTCTGACACATCCTTTTGTAAAGTCTATATCTATTTGCTACAACTATTGTGTGTCCCTGAAGAGGTAAACTATAAACCAGAGTACCCATAAGGAGGGAAACTGGGAAAGGGTCCTCAAATTACTGAGCTGTCTTTGGAGGGTCAGTACTGGTCCTGGGGGCTAGATGCGGGTCTCTACTTCCAGGTGAAAGGTACCAATCTATACTCATGAAGCGTGCCAGAGTTCAGAGCCAGAGATGGTGACTGAAATCTACCCAGGGACAAAGGAGAGCTTAAACACACACCTGCCCAGCATATGGGATCAAACACAGCAGCCTGGTAAGTGTTCATCCAGGGGAACTTGACCAAGGCTGTGACATCATGTTTGGGTGCTAAAGTGTTCTGAATAGCCTTTCTGTAATAAGTCACAATTTATCATGGGACTCTGAACTGAGAAAGTTGGATGTAATGCCCCCCAAAAATGTTACATGGCTGTGTTAGGAAAATGAAAATGGGGTGTGGGAGGGATGAGGGCTTTGGGTTGGGAGTGCTGGCTCTGGGATGGGGCCAGCTCCTGGCCCCTTGGGCAGCTCCTGGTCAGCGGTGCAGCGGGGTGGCTAAGGCAGGCTGCCTGCCTGTCCTGGGGCACTGCGTGGTTCCCAGCCAATGGGAGTGCGGAGCTGGTGCTTGGGGCAGAGGCATCATGCAGAGCCCTGTGGTGCCTACCCCACCGCCTAGGAGCCGGACCTGCTGGCTGCTTCCGGGGCTCAGTGCGGTGCCCCAGGACAGGTAGGGACTAGCCTGCCTTGTCTCTGCAGCACCACCGACCAGACTTTTAAAGGCCCAGTCGGTGGTGCTGAAAGGAGCCGCAAGGATCCCTTTTCGACCAGGTGTTCAGGTCAAACACTGGAAACCTGGTCACCCTACTCCTTTGTCCTACTGCTGCAGAGTTATTAACAGCCCACTTCACCTTGAATGGTCTCTTACAACAAGTGTTAATTCATTATGCTAAACAGTTTATTCCATCTTGTATTTAGCTGTGACACTCTGAGTACCTGAACAAGAGCTCTGTGTAACTCAAAAGCTTGTTTCTTTCACTAACAGAAGTTGGCCCACTAAAAGATACCACCTCACCCACATTGTATCTCTAAGTATACCTAGTTGATCCCCAACAAATGCTGCTGGGCTGGAATTGAGATGCAAACTAGATACAATCAACTCAGGATTGAATAAGGACTGGGAATGGCTGAGCCATTACAAACATTGAATCTATCTCCCCTTGTAAGTATTCTCACACTTCTTATCAAACTGTCTGTACTGGGCTAGCTTGATTATCACTTCAAAAAATTGTTTTCTCTTACTTAATTGGCCTCTCAGAGTTGGTAAGACAACTCCCACCTGTTCATGCTCTCTGTATGTGTGTATATATACCTCCTCAATATATGTTCCACTCTATATGCATCCGAAGAAGTGGGCAGTAGCCCACGAAAGCTTATGCTCTAATAAATTTGTTAGTCTCTAAGGTGCCACAAGTACTCCTGTTCCCCAACAAATGTTTATCCAACCGGTTCTTACAGTCCTCCAACGATGAGGATTCCACAACCATACTCAAAAGCCTGTGCCAGTACTTAAATATTCTTACAGCAAGAAAGTTTTTCCGAATATCTAACTTAAATCTCCCTTGCTGCAAATTAAGCTGATTACACTGGTCTACAATTTTTGAGAAGTCGTCTGCTTCAGAGATAAAATGTGCTATTTATTATGTATTTTGATGTGCTGAATTCAAATATGAGAATTAAAACAACATTTTAATTAAATTAAAATTAATTTAAAAGCTACTGTTTCTAAGATATTTAAGTTTTTACATTTTATGTCTATGTATATTGTGTAGATAGTAGAGTTTTAATCATAAATTGTAAACCTAGGTCTTTTCATGTGTTTATGGTTGCTTTACATGATAATATTTCACCTGTCCTGTTTATGTAACACGTTTAAAATCAGCAAAAGGGTTATATAAATAAAATTTATTATGAAACAAAAGGCAAAAAACTATTATGTACATAGTTTAGTCCTATTCAGTGTCTTCTCGGTGCTTCTTGGCTTGTCTTTTGTATTCATTAAATGGAGCATCTCTTGTCACTGTCCAGCAATAGTCTGCAAGCATTGATGGGCTCCATTTGCCCTGATAGCGTTTCTCCATTGTTGCAATGTCCTGGTGAAATCGCTCGCCATGCTCGTCGCTCACTGCTCCGCAGTTTGGTGGAAAAAAATCTAGATGAGAGTGCAAAAAATGTCTCTTTAGTGACATGTTGCAACCAAGGCTTTTGTATGCCTTGAGGAGGTTTTCCACCAACAACCTGTAGTTGTCTGCCTTGTTGTTTCCGAGAAAATGTATTGCCACTAACTGGAAGGCTTTCCATGCCGTCTTTTCCTTGCGACGCAGTGCATGGTCAAATGCATCATCTCAAAGAAGTTCACGAATCTGAGGACCAACAAAGACACCTTCCTTTATCTTAGCTTCACTTAAGCTTGGAAATTTTCCACGGAGGTACTTGAAAGCTGCTTGTGTTTTGTCAATGGCCTTGACAAAGTTCTTCATCAGACCCAGCTTGATGTGTAAGGGTGGTAACAAAATCTTCCTTGGTTCAACAAGTGGTGGATGCTTTTCCTCCCAGGCTCCAATGACTGTCGGAGTGGCCAATCTTTCTTGATGTAGTGGGAATCTCTTGCACGACTATCCCATTCACAGAGAAAACAGCAGTATTTGGTGTAGCCAGTCTGCAGACCAAGCAAGAGAGCAACAACCTTCACATCGCCACAAAGCTGCCACTGATGTTGGTCATAGTTTATGCACCTCAAAAGTTGTTTCATGTTGTCATAGGTTTCCTTCATATGGACTTCATGATCAAATGGAATTGATGGCAAAACATTGCCATTATGCAGTAAAACAGCTTTAAGACTTGTCTTCGATGAATCAGTGAACAGTCTCCACTCATCTGGATCGTGAATGATGTTGAGGGCTGCCATCACACCATCGATGTTGTTGCAGGCTACAAGATCACCTTCCATGAAGAAGAATGGGACAAGATCCTTTTGACGGTCACGGAACATGGAAACCCTGACATCACCTGCCAGGAGATTCCACTGCTGTAGTCTGGAGCCCAACAGCTCCGCCTTACTCTTGGGTAGTTCCAAATCCCTGACAAGGTCATTCGGTTCACCTTGTGTTATGAGGTGTGGCTCAGAGGAGGAGGTTGGGAGAAAATGTGGGTCCTGTGCCATTGATGGTTGAGGACCAGAAGTTTTATCCTCTTCCTCGTCTGACTCAAGTGAGAATGATTCTGGTGCATCAGGAACCGGCAGTCCTTCTCCGTGGGGTACTGGGCGTATAGCTGATGAAATGTTTGGATAATGCACAGTCCACTTTTTCTTCTTTGACACACCTTTCCCAACTGGAGACACCATGCAGAAGTAACAACTGCTGGTATGATCTGTTGGCTCTCTCCAAATCATTGGCACTGCAAAAGGCATAGATTTCCTTTTCCTGTTCAACCACTGGCGAAGATTTGTTGCAGAAGTGTTGCAGCATATGTGTGGGGCTCACCTCTTGTCCTGATCTCCAATTTTGCAGCCAAAATAAAGGTGATAGGCTTTCTTAACCATAGTGGTTATACTGCGCTTTTGTGATGCAAAAGTCACTTCACCACAAACGTAGCAGAAGTTATCTGTACTGTTCACACAAGTACGAGGCATCTCTGCTCACTTTGGCTAAACAGAAATGTGTCCCTTTGCAAAATTAAACACTGACAAATAAGAGAGCACGGCACTGTATGATTTCTAGAGCTGACATAGGGCAATTTGTTCAGCAGAGTGATGTAAGCTTCGTTATGATTGCATCATCCATGACTTCTAGGAATAACATGATGCAATTCATATCATGTATGATGCAATACCAGCTTCAGATTGCATCATTCATTGTTTTGCCTAAAAAGCAAGTACTGTCCAAACCCAGTCATAGATTTATTCATAGATCCAGTCAAAGATGTATTTTAGTCATTTCTGGTTTAAATTGAGATCCCTTCTCTTTATAACTCACTTATCCTCCACCATTCCCAAGTCAAGGGTCGTATATACTGACCCAATAGCATAACTTGAAAACTAGAGCCAATCAACAATTTTAAGCATCATTTTCGTTCTCAGTGACCCAGAATTAATGAAGTTTGACTACATTTATTTCAGAAGCATTTTGGCTGTAGAGCAGTGTTATTTCTGTCCTATCTTCACTGTTGTCTTTATAAGAGCCCTTAACATATCTTAAGGCTTATCAGATCCCACCTCAGTTTTCATGTCTCAAGACTAAACATACCCAGTGTTTTAATCTTTCCTCATAGGTCAGATCTTCTAAACCTTTCATCATTTTTGCACCCACCTTATAATAATTTAATTTAGCTCTGTGACATTGATAGCCATTACTGTGGAAGTCCATTTGTCCAGGGACACATCAGTAATTCCAGGCCCAATAGGACTAGTCTGAGAGATAGAACTCAGTGGAACCAGCTTACTTTAATCTTTGTCATATTTCCTTGAACAAAATGGCTAGATGGTTGTGAACACAAGATCTGATGCTTAAACACAGGGACTCAGATTACAAAACAGGGTGAATGCCTCAAAAATAGACTGTCAATATTTGTTCAATTTAAAAAGAAAATTAGCTTATGCTCTTTTTGTAGTTGATTTCAATAAATTCTTGTTGGCATAGGCTTTCCCAACCAGTAGGTTCCCTGGTAAATTACAAGGGAGCACTCACTGGACACACTAACTGAGAAAAAAAATCCATCAAAATCCTGTGGTCCAAGGAACCAGGGCAGTTGAGAGAAGGAGCAGCACTGATCTCAGCTCCTAGAGACAGGAAAGTCCACTCAAATAGGCTGTGCAGCTAACTCCACAGCTTCTTGAACAGGTACTGTTCCCAGAACTAAGCAGTGTGCAAACAGGCTGAATTCAGAGCAGAGGGTGAGTGGGAGGGAAGCAGTGACATCAGCATCCCCCCTGCACAAAGCACGAGGTCCCTCACTTGCTCAGCTTCCACACACCATTAATATGATCTGACCCCCAACACAGCACCAAGACCAGTAACACATCTCTAGTCCCCTAGCCCCATCATGCAGCAGCAGCCTCATCATGTGCACCAGATCCACAGCCTAGTTCATTAAATTCATCAACCTAGGCCCCGCCTCATGCAATGCTCTCACAGTGCAATGTTCTCACAGTGCTCTCACTGTGCTCATAAAGCATCCATTTTCATGCCCTCCGCCCACAGCACCTAAAATCCACATGTGAGGTTTTGCTGTGATTCCAATCCTTTGAGGTCATACAAGATTGTGGGATGGGGCGGATCTTGGCAAGAATCTATTGGTGGACTTTGGGTTCTGCATGAAAAAAAGTGTTTAGAACTACTTCTCTAGTGAAAGAACATTTGCAGAAACAAGACAGAAAGTAATTATCAGAGAGTATTTGTGGAAAGACAATTTCCAACTTGCAAATGTGAATATTTGTCTTTGACATTATGGTGATGGGGATGATATAAAACCTAAAGAGAATAGATACGATAGCAGTTACTATCAAAAATCTAATAAAACAATCAGAAATGATGCCTTGTGACATGTCCCTTCAAAACTAATGTTCGAACTAAATTTCAAATATTGACTATACAAAACAAACTGTTTGAGATCACTGCCCATCATGCTCATCAGTATTGTCTTACTGTTTCTTTGTCTATCTGTATCTGTCTGTTGTTTCTTGTCTTATACTTAATTTTTAAGTTCTTTGGGTCACTGACCATCTTTTTGTGCTGTGTTTGTATAGCTCCTAGCACAATGAGAACCTGGTCACCACTAGGGGGCTAGACACTGCAGTAATAAAATAATAATAATATAAACAAGAATTATTCATATAAATTGTTAACCAAATGTATTTTAATAACAGACACATTCCAGAAAATTATAAACTGATCACAGATTACATTTCACAAGTATACACAGAAATTAAATTCACTGGGGTTTATCAATAATTTATCAATTATTCACTCTGCTCTACCTGTCTGTAGGAAAAGAAGGCACTATGGACTATATCATTAGCTGGAATAATAAGCATAGCTCCATATTTTTCAACAGAACTAGTCTTTTCTGGTGACATCAGTGCAGCAATACTGATTTAAATATGTGAGGATCTGGCCCTGTATCCTCAGTATAATTAAAATATTCATTGCAATTGTGTCTTGTTATAATCAAGGCAGAACAGAAATATTCTTATCGCTCTATGCCAAAACGTGCTTATTTGGCTGTGTTTGTAAATGTTACTTACATTGTGACTACCGCAACCAATTGTCTGCATCTCTTAATTATTCTCAGCAACTCAGTGTTCAATTTGATTGGATTATGCACTGAAGTTATTACATGGAGAGAAGTATCACTGCCTTATTCAATGTTTTATAAGAATTTGAATCCAGTTCACCTGGGAGAATGGATAGCCTCCCTGTGCTGCTTATGTTATGTGGTCTGTGGTAGTTAGAAAGGTAACACAGGCATTTTGGCGAGATCGTATTAAATACAAAGGAATGTTTTGCAAATTTAAGATTCTGTTTGCTTATGTATAGTCACTGGAGCTCCTGCTGAAAAAAACAAGCAGTTGAGTTTGCTTGTTAGATCATAAAAAATGAAATAGCAATAGTTAAGCTTGTAATCTATTATTCTCTTTACATGAAATAGTGAAGCCTGGAATGTTCATTGAGTTGCAGATTATAAACAACAGCAAACATGTCAGAATAATTTTTCAAATAAGAATATATCATTAGATTTCACTATGACTCTTCATAGTGTATTCATTTGTTCTGGGATGAAGAATAATGTAAAATTAAGAAAAATACTGTGGTTAAATGATGCTCCATCTTAAAAACAAAACAACCCCACCCCCACATTTAAAAAATAAAAACAGAGAATATACTAGTCTGTAATTCCTTTGTAATACCTTTCCAGTATGTTAATATATTAATAAAAATATGTAAACAGATACCATGCACTATTTATAATATGCTAATAATTTACAAAGGAAATATGATCCTGATTATATTGCTATTAAATGTGCAATTTGAGTAACTTGTTTACTTAACAGTCTCTCTAGTAGCCAGGTGCTTCAATTACAGTAATTAAAACACAAAACAAAACTAAAACAGTTAATCAAAGGCTAAACAAAATAAATTAGTCCTGAATCGTGTTCTAAAGGTTGCTAGACTCTAGCTCTGATGTATTGTCAAAGGGACTGAATTCCAAAAGCAGGAATCCTCAAACAAAAAGGCCCAATTACCAGACATGTTCTTCTCGAACACAGGTAATGAGAGTAAACCTCTAGCAAGGGATCTTAGCTGCCATGCTGGTAAACAGAGTAAGAGGCAATATATCACAAAACCAGGTTCCAGACCATTCCCAAGCTATAGCTGTCACTACAGACACTCCTAAATGAAGAAGCAAAAAGTAACCCACTGTAGAGAAATGAGCACAATCATGTTTTTATGTTGATCTGTATCAATGAGGTGTTGGGCAACTCTGTATTTGTGGCTTTCATCTGAGGTCACCCAAAATAGAATGTATTACAATAGTCAAACCCATTAATAACAAAGGTATGCATGACCATTGTGAGGTCTGCACCTAAGAGATATAGCCACAGTCTTTTGACAAGCCACAGTTGATGGTTAAAAGCACTACATACCACCATTACTATCTGGGGAATCAGGAGGAGTGAACAATTTTGATAAGAGTCAGGTACCGGCCTTTAAGAGATTTTGAAGATACATCCTCTGGACACTTATCTGTATGCTTTTTCCTACCAACAAGCATTCCTTCCATCTTATTTCAGTTTGGTTGCAGCCATACTCTCTCTATCTCTCACACAGTAACCAAGTAAAGAGTTTGTAAAATTTCGGTTTAATGAAACTGAGACTTAGAGCCAATTATCTTCAGCATATTGACTCCAATGTTCCCCAAACATATCAACATTTTCCCCAAAAGCTTCAACCACATGCACAGACCTTTAGCAAAGATGTGCTGAAGGATGGTCCCTGGGTTTGTGGCAGTACTTTGTTAAAATTCCACCTTGCAGTGATGGCTAGATAATAGATAATGTTATAGAGAGTACATTTATAACGTTTGTGGACAATATCCAGCTGGGAGGGGTTGCAAGTGCTTTGGAGAATAGGATTAAAATTCAAAATGATCTGGAAAAACTGGAGAAATGGTCTGAAGTAAATAGGATGAAATTCAATAAGGACAAATGCAAAGTACTACATTTAGGAAGGAACAATCAGTTGCACACATAAAAAATGGGAAATGACTGCCTAGAAAGGAGTACTGCGGAAAGGAATCTGGGTGTCATAGTGGACATAAACTAAATGAGCCAACAGTGTAACACTGTTGCAAAAAAAGGGAACATCATTCTGGAATGTTTTACCAGGAGTGTTGTAAGCAAGAACGAGAAGTATTTCTTCCACTCTACTCCGCACTGATTAGGCCTCAACTGGAGTATTATGTCCAGTTCAGGGTGCCACATTTTCAGGAAAGATGTGGACAAATTGGAGAAAGTTCAGAGAAGAGTAACAAAAATGATTAAGGATCTAGAAAACATGATCTATGAGGGAAGAGTGAAAAAAAATGGGCTTGTTTAGTCTGGAAAAGGGAAGACTGAGAGGGACCATGATAACTATTTTCAAGTACATAAAAGGTTGTTATGAGGAGGAGGGAGAAAAATTGTTCTTAACCTCTGAGGATAGGACAGGAAGCAATCGGCTTAAATTGCAGCAAGAGAGGTTTAGGTTGGACATTAGGAAAACTTCCCAACTGTTAGGGTGGTTAAGCACTGGAATAAATTGCCTATGGAGGTTGTGGAATCTCCATCATTGGAGATTTTTAAGAGCAGGTTAGACAAACACCTGTCAGGGATGATCTAGATAATACTTAGTCTTGCCATGAGTGCAGGGGGCTAGACTAGATCAGTGCTTCTCAAAGCCGGTCCACCGCTTGTTCAGGGAAAGCCCCTGGTGGTCCGGGCCGGTTTGTTTACCTGCCGCATCCGCAGGTACGGCCAATCGTGGTTCCCACTGGCTGCGGTTTGCCTCTCCAGGCCAATGGGGGCTGCGGGAAGCGGCGCGGGCCGAGGGCTGTGCTGGCCGCCCTTCCTGCAGCCCCCAGTGGCCTGGGATGGCAAACTGTGGCCAGTGGGAGCCGAACCTGTGGACTTGGCAGGTAAACAAACCGGCCCAGCCCACCAGGGGCTTTCCCTGAACAAGCGGCGGCCCGACTTTGCGAAGCACTGGACTAGATGACCTCTCGAGGTCCCTTCCAGTCACATGATTCTATGATTTCCCCTGCCTCATTTGGAGTCACTCCCTTTATACCTAAAATAATGTATCCTGAGGGGTTTTTTTGGTTTGTTTTTTGTTTTTTTAAAGGGTGTTGCCTATGGAATGCACCACGTTGCATTAAGTATTAGATACATATATATCTCACCTAGAATTGGGCAAAACTAGACGAACAAATAGCTTGCTTACTAAAAAAAGGCTGCTTCAGTCCATCCAAAACTATTGGTGAATTTTACACAAATTAGCCAAATAGTTTAAGCAAATTTGTTTGTTTCTTCAGGATTTAGATGCTTGGTGGTGGCAGCAAAGGCCTTCTTTACACCCTTCAGTTTAGTGGTAAGAGCACTAACCCAGGATGTGGCATGCCTGTGTGCAATTCCTCCCTATTTTTGATGTGGAGAAGCAATTTGAAATTGGGTCTCCCATATAACAGGAGAATGCCATAGCTACCAGACTATGGAATATTCTGGGAGGGCTTTCTCAATCTCTTCTGTTGAAGCTGTTCCCCTCTGTTTCAATAATTAAACAGTCATTAAAGCAAGAACTTGAGTCTCCCACCACCTTGGTGAGTGCCCTAACCACCAGATTACAAAGTCTTTCTGACTCTCTTTTTGTAGCCCAAAGACTATTCATTGCCTTTCATATTGGCAATTTATAGCCATTAAACATTCAACCTGAAACAGATTTCTTTTAATTTAAGTTTTTCTCAGTTTATGGATTTGGTTCAGCCTAACCCCCTCTCCCCTCCCCCCAATGTTTTGGAACTGCCAATTAACTGAAAAATCAGTTATTAGCCCAGCTCTAGCCTTGCCTCAATTTCATATTATAGAAAATGAACATCATGCTATGCTAATAATATACTCTTTACCTTTGGAGGTAAATATTTTCACTGAAATCTACTTAACATGAGTTGATTTGTCCATTGGCACTGGCTTCCTCTTTAAAAAAAAGCATATTGCTTAAATGGGAAAACAAATGAATAGAGCCCCACAAAAATGCCACTTGCCACTGAACCTACTCTCTCAAAATCCCACAAGGGTCAAAAGTCACTTTATAAAGTCAGCATGGGAAAGCTGACCTGATTCATCAGTCACCAGTAGTGATACCATCTAATTTCCATATACACAAAAGCATTTGGAAGAAAACATACATTTAAATTTTAGCTTCATAGCTTAGTATTTTCAAGACGCATGGTGATATGAGGAGTCAGTTCTAAATGTTTTAAAAATCAAATATCAAGTAATTATCTTTCCATTTTACAGTTATTCTTAATCTGAAATGAACCAGGATCTGTGAATGATGCTCAGAAGTACTAAAACTCATGATAGTATATTTTCATACTTGAGCATGCTCTTGGCATAATGGTAGCAATTTGTACTTCATCTTCAATTCACTAAGATATGCTCCAATAAATCATGTAAAAGGAATAATGGAACACAGTCCTCACACTAAGTATTTCAATTTATTTATCTGTTAAGATTTTAATGCATTTGATGTACTGGAAACATTTCCAAGTTGCTCTTTTGCCTCAAACGGATTGTGGTAAATATAAACAACCAAAGAAAACTTGGATTTTTATAAACAGCTTTCATGGCAACTATATGATACAAAACATTGCCCAATAAAGAAAAGCATGTTGTGATGGTATCTCCCATAAGGCTTTATGGAAATATGCTTAGAATGTGTTTTATGCTACATATGCCATATAACATGTCTCCATAAATGTTATGATCTACTGAATGTATTAATCCTATTTGTATGCATGTATCATTTTTGTATTTGAAGTTATGAATATTATGAATGTTGGCTGTGTACTGGCTTGATTTCTAAACAACCTTAGTAGAGCATTTGGTCAGTTCCTGGAGAAAGGAATGTTGAAATTAAATACCTAATGAAGAAACAGTTAAAGGACAATGGATCTTGGAATGCTCCAATCCACATAGGAAGTCTACTTGAGGATGTTCAAGGTAGCATGTAAACAATGGATGCTACCTGTAAAAAACTGTGAGTCATGCATGGATATGCGACTTGCCCAGGTGACTCCTAAATTCCATCTTGGAGCTGGACTTTGCATAGGAGTGAGAAGGGGGTCTCCACCCACAAGAGAAAGTCTATTTAAATCCCTGGGAGACTCCTCCATTTTGTCTTCAGCTGGCTAAAGAGAGAGCCTCTCCACCCCCCAGGATACTTGAAAGAAACTGGAACAAAGGACAGTGTGCAAGGGGTGTGAGTGATTGCTGGACCCAGGCTAAAAGGAGATTAGTCTGTAAAAGGGAGCATTCTGGAACTGGTGAGGATCTTATCTGTATTCAGTTTGATTAGACATAGATTTGCGCATTTTATTTTATTTTGCTTGGTGACTTACTTTGTTCTGTCTGTTACTACTTGGAACCACTTAGGTCCTACTTTCTGTATTTAATAAAATCACTTTTTACTTATTAATTAACTCAGAGTACGTATTAATACCTGGGGGAGCAAACAACTGTGCATATATCTCTATCAGTGTTATAGAGGGTGAACAATGTATGAGTTTACCCTGTATAAGTTTTATACAGGGCAAAACGGTTTTATTTGGGTTTAGACCCCATTGGGAGTTGGGCATCTGAGTGTTAAAGACAGGAACACTTCTGTTAGCTGCTTTCAGGTAAACCTGCAGCTTTGGGGCAAGTAATTCAGACCCTGGGTCTGTGTTGGAGCAGATGGGCATGTCTGACTCAGCAAGATAGGGTGCTGGGGTCCTGAGCTTGCAGGGAAAGCAGGGGTAGAAGTAGTCTTGGCACATCAGGTGGCAGTTCCCAAGCGGGTTTCTGTGATCCAACCCGTCACACATGTTATTAATGTCCAATCAATTTTTAGTGTCTTAGGGCATATAGCACATGCCCTCAGATGTGCTACATATTACCTGATAGATCTAAAACCACATTCTCTGTTTTTCCTCTTTTCATTTGAGACAACATGGAATGTTAATGGGCATACAGACCTTTAAAACATGTGACTGAACAAATGCAGAGATTTGTTCCCCCCAATCATGGGGTCTGCTGGGACTCTAGAGCTGGACAAACCCAATATTTTCTGTTTATGTTTGCCCTGCAGAAAACCTGAGATATTTTCTGGTTTATAAAGTAGCTGTTACCAGGGGGTTACATTATAATGACGTAAAACTCACTTTGAATAAAATTTGTTAGTTAGATCCGTGAGTGCTTAACCCATAAGCGACTTAACCTATTGAGTTCTTATTGATTTCAACCGATACAGAATTGTGCCTCACAGGCCTGATCCAGTGACTAAGGTAGCCAATGGAAATCCTTCCACTGACCTCATTAATCACTGGGTCAGACCCTTAGTGTGGTTAAATGCAGCACCACATGTCATATCACATAGTGGAGCTGTGTATGGAAGTATGGATTCGTGAAAGGAATTCTTTTGGTCATAAAAAGCTACTTTCAGAACACTGACCAATTGATATGAATGGTTTTGTCCAAATACCAGCTACAGTGAGATCCAGAGAAGACATTGAATTTAAGCCACACATGGCATAGTTTAACTCCCAGTGCTTGGCTTTCTGTCAACATATATTTTAATAAAATACCTCTAGAGTTGCAAATGGAAACAACCTAGTGAAAAATGCTGCATCCCAGAACTTCATGTCAATGCTATGAGGTAACTGTTGGCGTTTGATTCCATGAAAATGAATAAACATAACCATATAACATACACAATCCCATTCAAGGTAAAATATATGCCTTTGCTTTAGACTAGCCCTGAAATAAACATCAACCCTAGTCAGTTTGTTAATACAGTAGTTGGTCAAATTAATAGAAGGAAAAATATATATAAAATGAGATAATTAAAACCTTATAGTATACACAAAACAAATACTAAATGTAATTCATTTAGTACTTGCAGACTATTCATTTGGACTCTGATATTTCAACAGAAACAGAAATGTGCATCAGTTATAAGTTAGAACAATGAGCTGTGTGGTGCTTGGTACTAAAACAGACATGTAGTATACTAATATCTTACTGGAAAACCAGAAACTGAAGAACACAATTATTCAAACATGCTTCAGGATAGCCACAGAAACGGGGCTCACTATAAATTGAACCCTACCATCATATTGTAAAGGAAAGTGTGTGCTGCAAGCCATTCCCAAAGCCTGGTAAGCACATTGAAAATGTGTGTCTTTTTAACAGAGGCACTGAGAATCACTGCTAAAAACTCTGAAAGCCTAAGTCCCATTCTGAAAAATCACTTAGGAAAACAGATCTCTTATGGGACAGTTTCATCCCTTATAATTTAGGCCTGATTCTTCCACTGTTACTTCTGACTCAAGCAATACCCTGTTCTGTGCCCTACTTTTAACACCAAAATGAACTACAAGTTCACTGTCAGTAAGGGCATCAAAGTTAGGCTCTAAGTATCAATAAGTGTAGCAGAGGTAGGGTTTCAGTTATTAAGATGGAAGCATTAGACTCTAGGCATCATGTCTTCTTACCTGTTACAAATGAAATGGTCAAGAGCTGCCCAGCAAATAAAGAGTTTCCATTTTACTCACTGTAAAAATACAAAGTGCATTCTTCTTGCCATATCCATTATAAAAATTCTACCCTGTTCTTCAGTATTGATTGACCCAACACAAGCTGTACCGACCTGGTACACTGTAGTGTTTTGGACCATTACAACATTGTCATCTTATTTTAATGAATCACACATAGAGAAGCAACTCCTTGTCAGCGTTTGGCACTGAGTATCAAGCAATATTCTGGCAAACAGCTGACATTAAAGATCAATGACTGCTTATTAGTGAGAAATAGAAAAGCCATTAGAATAAAGTATATTGATGAATGATCTGCAAAGGCTAGACAAAATAAGCACTTACTCAAGCCACAATCAAGACTGTACTATCATGCACTGCCAAATCTAATAAATATATTTCCTTGAATGGCTTCTCCTCTCACTGACTTGCAACCACAAAGATGAAAACAAAAGCACATACACATCACCATATATAAGTACAGTCCACATTACCTAATTCTCATTTAGCTAACATACAAACCTGATAATAAAAAATAATCCTGAGATATCTCCTACTATTAAGACTTCATAACTTTTGCAAGATATGCTGTAGTATACCTACAAACATAAGATGAAGCAGGAGCTTACATTTAAACTACACTTGTCAAAATTTGTGATGTAGCACCCTTCATTAAAAAAGTTTTTGCCCGTTTGCTCACTCATCAGTCCACAAAGGCCTTAGTTCAGGAAGGTGCATAGCCTCTACTTAAATTTAAGCATGTAAATAGTCCAATTAAAGTCAATGGGACTGCTCACATGCATAAGCATCTTGCTGAATCAGGGCCAATATGCAATAATCTGTAATGGGTCTCCCAGTAGCTAGTGTGAATTAATGAGATTCTATGGTTTCAGAATGTTGAGTATGTAATGCTGTTGCTTTGTGTTACAAACAGATTCAGAACTGCAGGACAAGACTCTTAGAAAATGGAAGAGACAGCAAAAAGAGTTTTTCTTCCTCACACTCTCCCAACAGTTTTGGATTGAAACAATGAGTCTTGTGCATTTGATTAACTTTTAACACTTCACAACATCAGTAACCATCTCTCTATGAAAGCAGAGTTGCATACGGTGATTTTTATTAAGTTCATTTTCATTAGCCTAATTTTTGCAGGTAGGAGAGAAGGATTTAATCGATCTCTCTAAAATACTCAGAGAAAACATGACTGTATAATTCTCTTTTATAGGAGAGCAAAGATTCAGAAACCAGCATGGACTGTTTCTGAATTTCCAGTTTATGTTGGTATTTTCAAATTATCTTTGAAATTCAGTGAGCGCTAGGCACCTAACTTCATTAGACATATTTGAACATCCCAGCCATAACTGTTACCTGTAACAGGTGTCCCTTTTCTAAAGAACAGGAGTACTTGTGGCACCTTAGAGACTAACAAATTTATTAGAGCATAAGCTTTCGTGGACTACAGCCCACTTCTTCGGATGCATACAGAGTGGAATAAATATTGAGGAGATATATATACATATAGATAGATAGATATAGTTGGTAAGACAACTCCCACTTGTTTATGCTCTCTGTATGTGTGTATATATATCTCCTCAATATTTATTCCACTCTGTATGTATCCGAAGAAGTGGGCTGTAGTCCACGAAAGCTTATGCTCTAATAAATTTGTTAGTCTCTAAGGTGCCACAAGTACTCCTGTTCTTTTTACGGATACAGACTAACACAGCTGCTACTCTGAAACCTTTTCTAAAGGTAAAACACTTCTGTATGGTTGTAGATTTTAGTACATCCTTTTTTCCACTGAAAGAAAACACCTTCTTGAAGGTCACTTCTAACTAAAATTAGATGCCCTGCAATCCACAATCATGGTATATTTGATTTTACTTTTACCACCAAAATGTACGTTGTTATTTGAACAACCATGTTACACAGAACATGGTCAACACTAAGTTCAATTTACTGAGAAAATAAACATATTTCCAGTGTTAAAAAGAGGTAATCTGACTTGTAATGAAATTTAACAGATGAAAGCCTCCAATAAATTTTGTTTAGAAAGTGTTATCCTAGATTTAATAGTAAATTCCTACAGATATCATTTTTAGAAAGGCAGAAATACGACAGGACAGCAGTGCAATAGAGTGTGCCTAATTCATTCCAATTCACAGAGTAATGCATTTCAATTCACACAGTGATGCATTCTAGTCTCTAACATGAGAATCCAATCTAGTTCATGTTTAGTAGAGTTGAAACAAAATCACAGCAGCAGAAAACTGACATTGTCTATTTTGCTAAATAGAGAAGTACTTTAAAAATGGTTTTTGAGTGTTTTCTAAACTGGCTCGGCTTTATTTATCAAAATATATATTATGACAGTAGATCTAAACTAGTCATGAGAAATGTCAATATTCAGTTGTAGTTTTCTCATTTTGTTTGACTAGAGTAGTTTAGCATGTTATGTACATGCACCTGTGGAATGTGATTTCTCTTGACATCTATGGACCTGTCACTGACTCTTTTTAAAATCAGATGTTAATGCTTACCTGTTGCTTTGTCCTAAACCAGTTGATAAACATTGATTTCCAAGGAAATAATTGCCTTACATTGTTTTGAACTGCAGTACACTCATGCCATGGGCCAAATTCTGACTTCACTTATATCTATGCAACCCCACTGAAATTAATAAGAATAAGAATAATAGAAGGGTTGGGTACCATTCTAACTCTCTGAACACTGGACTTTTAGGCTGACATTTTCAATGCTTTGTGTCTGCTTGAAGATGATATATAAAAAAATAAGCAAAAACTATGCTTTTCAATAAGAGGGAAGTAGAAAAAATTATGCTTATATACATCAACTATATTTGGCAACCTTACAAATGGCACAAGTCTAGAAGTTTCAGTTTGTCACAGGATGACTATGAGCTGCCAATGTGATACGGCTACGCACTGGTGAGACCTCATCTGGAATATTGTGTGCAGTTCTGGTTTCCCACGCTTAAGAAGGATGAATTCAAACTGGAACAGGTACAGAGAAGGGCTACTAGAATGATCCGAGGAATGGAAAACCTGTCTTATGAAAGGAGACTCAAAGAGCTTGGCTTGTTCAGCCTAACCAAAGAAGGCTGAGGGGAGATATGGTTGCTCTCCATAAATATATCAGAGGGATAAAAACCAGGGAGGGAGAGGAATTATTTAAGCTTGGTACCAATGTGGACACAAGAACAAATGGATATAAACTGGCCATCAGGAAGTTTAGACTTGAAATTAGATGATGGTTTCTAACCATCAGAGGAATGAAGTTCTGGAATAGCTTTCCAAGGGGAGCAATGGAGGCAAAAGATATATCTGGCTTCAATACTAAGCTTGATAAGTTTATGGAAGGGATGGTATGATGGGATAGCCTAATTTTGGCAATTAATTGATCTTTGACTATTAGCGGTAAATATGCCCAATGGCCTGTGATGGGACACTAGATAGGGTGGGATCTGAGTTACTACAGAGAATTCTGGCTGGTGAGTCTTGCCCACATGCTCAAGGTTTAGCTGATTGCTATATTTGGGGTTGGGAAGGAATTTTCCTCCAGGGCAGATTGGCAGAGGCAGATTGGTAGAGGCCCTGGGGGGTTTTCGCCTTCCTTTGCAGCGTGGGGCATGGGTCACTTTCTGGAGGATTCTCTGCACCTTGAAGTCTTTAAACCACAAGTTGAGGACTTCAATAGCTCAGACATAGGTCAGGGGTTTGTTACAGGAGTGGATGGGTGAGATTCTGTGGCCTGCATTGTGCAGGGGGTCAGACTAGAAGATCATAATAGTCCTTTCTGACCTTAAAGTCTATGAGTCTATGAGTCAGAGAGTTTTCAGCAAGGAAATAGATTTAAAACTTGACCAAATTTGAAGTATGACAATAGGGTCAGCAAAAGATGATACATAGAACATTAGGGATGTAAGGTGCAAATTTCTCTAGTGCCTAAGGGTACGTCTATACTTACCTCCGGGTTCGGTGGTAAGCAATCGATATTCTGGGATTGATTTATTGTGTCTTGTCTAGACGCGATAAATCGATCCTGGAAGTGCTCGCTGTCGACGCCGGTACTCCTGCTCCCCCGAGAGGAGTACGCGGAGTCAACGGGGGAGCCTGCCTGCCACATGTGGACCCGCGGTAAGTACCTTGTAGTTCGAACTAAAGTACTTTGACTTCAGCTATGTTATTCACATAGCTGAAGTTGTGTATCTTAGTTCGAACTGGGGGGTTAGTGTGGACCAGCCCTAAGTGACTTAGAAGCTGCAATCCCATTGACTTTCACTTTCTAAGTTATTTAGGAAAATTTGAAAATCTTACTCAAAGTAGTTGTGTGCCTTACTGGGAAGGCGCTATGGTACTTGATAAGTATCAGCTTACTTTATAACTTGGATACATATGAAGCTAACTTAGCTTGACATTGAACCATCTAGTCTAGAGTACAGTATAGTATGGCTTCAAACAAGCATAGACAATACTCTAAATAGTTTAGGAAACACTTATCTTTCCATTGATTTACCATCAAAATGACTTACTCATCTATAGGAAAATAATTATGTGATATAAGTTTGTATTATTTGAGAACTACTATGTGATCCTGTATTAAATACTACATCATAATGTATTCACACAAAGGAGCTATTTCTTAACTGCTGAGAACATAAGCATGTAATTTTAGTGTCCGATAGGGCCTGCTTCAGCTCCCAGTGAAGTCAATAGTGCAAGATATGGCCCTTAATACAGGTTTTTTGTATTAGCAATATAGAAAGATTTTATCATATATATCTGTAAATACATACATACATAAGAGTCTGAGAGGGAATTTTGTTTTGGTAAACAAATATCTAAGGAAAATAGTGAGTCATAAAACTATATTGGAATTCATTTGCCATAGCTAAAAGGCAAAGTCATACCCATGTGTGATGTTGCTCCTCCACTAATTTTTTTCAAAGTATTATAGCTTTCTCCTGTGCTGCAAGGTAGAAGTCAGTCTCTATATAAATATGATAAACGATAAAGACATTTAACTATGATATCAGAATTTATTCATTAAATGCCATATGCATTCAAGATATAATTTCATTCTGAAATAAACCCAACACAGCCCATGTAACATACCATTTGCATGCCAATCCACCCAGAATATGTTGCAATTAGAACATTGAACTTGCTTGATCTTAAACTATCGTATCTTGGGTCACAAGAGTGCCTGAAATACTGAAATTCACCTTGAATATTACTATATTACTAGCCCTTTTTATGACCTGACATTTTAGCAGTACAATCTAAATTCTATCAGTAAGTATTGATGAAAGTGTATCCTTGATCCACACTTATTTTAGTTCACAAAAGGTCCCATTTGTTTTTATTGAGGTTAATGGATCTGTGAATACAGATCCATTAACCTCAGAATTTTTAAATGTTAAATCAGCAGCTTTAAATAAATGTTAATGTGAGGCAGCAATTACTGATACCGTAATACCAACTGGAGGGCAAAGTTTGGAGCATTGCCTAGTAAGAATATGTTAAAAACACTGAACTCCTTTATTAGTGAGATAAAAACAATATAAAGAAATGCGTATTGTCTAGTGCAACCACCAAGAAAAATGGATTAATTTACTGTTTCAGCATGTAACATTTAACTGAAGGACTATATATTTTGTGAATCACATTATTGTTATTTTTATGACCAATTGCCTTAATGTAATAACTGCATCTGCAAGGCAATGATATTACCTTCCAGTCACAGTCAGTGCCTAGCTAAGGAAGTTTGCTATCCCCAGGATGGCGCTTGTATATAGGCTGGATAAATTCACATTCAGATTCAGATTTTATCACAGCCCAGACTTTAATGTGAAATGCCCTCCCTGATCTCAGGGAAGTTTGTGGGAGTTTTGCCATTAACTTCGGCAGGAGCGGCACTGTGCAGCAAAATCAACTATAGTACAACCTTCTACTGTATTTTGCCTTCTACTGTATTTTGTATGAGCCTCCAATCATAGATTTTCTTGAGCCCCGTCTCACCTCAGTTAGGGAGCCTGCCAGAGAAAACATGTTCATATGCTCAGACCAGGGTATTTTAATTCCACAGAAGAACATAAGCAACACCTGATTTTCAGTTACTGTAGATTGCGTTTTGTACCTCTGTTTTCCTGCTGTGTTGATTTGATAATAAACATAAGGAGATTAATAGCCTTTCCCAAGCCACATATTGAGTCAATAGTTTGGCTCAGATGAGATTAGGTTTGTGAAACTCACTGAATTGCTGTTTTAATTACCATGGTCCATGGGCCACAACTATAAAATCAGGGCTATCTTCAACGAACAACAGATTTCCCACTGATGACAAAAGACACTTGCTGAAAGGAAGAGAATAGGATAAGGCCCTTCTGCATCACTCAAGGCATTTTTTGGACCAGTGCTAATTCTGCCCTTTTTTATATGGCATCTGTGCACCTGTACATGCAGTTGCAGCAATTGCATATAAAAAACAGGTTTGGCCAGATTTTTGAAGTTCGGGGGTGGGAGGGGAGGTTAATCTAATCAAGTCTGATGTTTTCTCATCCTAACTTTAAGGGAGTATTGCAGTTCATCTTGCTTCTTATAGCAATGAAGGTGCAGAAAGGAGTTTTCTGTAGGTGTCTGGCTGGCTGAGATTCTGATGAAATGTTTACCTTAATGTTTCTGGAATCTCACTGTAATGATCGTACTGTTAATGATTTGTTAAGGTGCCTAGAGACTTGGATAGGTGTATTTTAAATCTAAATAGATAAATCTTGAATTTGAAAAGTGGAACTGCTTGTGACATAGTAGCAGGATAAGACTTAAAGAGCCTCTCAGGATAGGGGCATTATTAACTTTATGTTAGTGATGGTGTTTACATTTTAAATAATTATATAATCAGTGACAACAAAAATAATGGGGAAAATATATTAGGTGACATGCACTCTATAATTCCCAGTGTTTTATGACTTGCCAGAAAAAAGTAGCATTTTGTCAGACTAGCTCACATGCTTTCATGACCAGTATATTTTCCAAGTTTAGGTCCTGGACCAATGATCAGAAAGTGTGTGTGTGGGGGGGAAATCTATTCCTAATTACCAGCTGTATCATCTCCAGCACCATCACCCATATGCCTCTAGAACCCTCTAGCAGATCTAAGGACTAGCACTTGAGGTGGGATTTTCCTGAGCTAGGAAGGACGGGGACGGGCGGTAGAGGAGGCATGGTTGTTGTGATAAGGTCTTGTAGCATAACTTGGTCTTTGACCCCCATCTAGTCTGCTATCTCTTTCTTCCAGCCCATAGAGTGAGAGTGCTGTGTCTCACGTATAACATCTTTGTGACGTTTAGCCCAGTCATTCAATCAGGCCAGGGCTATTTTATTTTATACTGTAGACTTCAAGTCATGTAACTTTGTCTAAAGCTTTGCCAAGGTTATCCTTTCAAAACTGTTCTTCACTATCCTTGAAGATCTCCTACTGTGCTAGCTTTGATTTCATTGTGGCGCTAAGCATACAGGCCAGTGGCCAGCTGTGTGCAGCCTGATGAGCTGTTTTTATATGTATTACACACATTCTACATTGTTCAGCAACAACTGGATCAAGTATGTATTTCTTTGAATCAAGTAACCCTTCAAGAATTGAAATTCTGCTGGAAAATATGTCCAAAGTCCAGAAGTAGAACATTTACCATTTAAATCTGGACATATAACCTCACACTTTCAACAAGCTCTCAAGACACAATAAATAAAAGCTTACCTTAAATTGGGAATATGTGATGGAATGCACCCCTGTATGAACACCCTACACACTATGTTAATAATCTTTGTATAAGGCATACCTTGTGAAGTATCATTTGAAAACTCATAATTTGCTGATCAGTAAAATCATGGTAAAATGTACATAGCAACATTATATGTAAAGTTATGAATATAAGCTGAAATCAGAACTGAATTTCATACCGAAGTACGTTTTCCAGATAAGTCTGAGGAGTGGCTAAACCAGTTTCTCAAAGACAAATGGCAAGCTGACGCCCCCGTCAGGTGTCAACAATGTTGACGGATCATCACCTATCCAGTGGCCATTCTTTGGCAAGAAAGGAGGGACAAAGAGATCTGCATCTTAGCAAAGAAACAGAATGAGGTCTCCTTCCACCACCATACCTGGTCTCTTGGTTCTCAGCTGGAAATGCTTTTCAAAGAGGTACTGAAACTATAAAAAGAAGGGGGAAACACCCAAAGAGACCGCTCCTCTCTCTCCCTGTCCATTTCACTTTTTGCACCTAATATGCCAAAAGAAGCAGCCGTTGGACTCTAGGGGAGTTCTGACCTACGTGCTCTGTAAGCTGCATGGTGCTGAGCGGCCACAGCCCAGGAGAGGTGCCTCTCACCTGGCCCTGAGCTGCTGCAGTGAGAGAGGGCTGGGGGGAATCCTCTCTCCCCACTGCAGCCCCGGGGCAGCCTGCATCCCAAACCCCTCATCCCTGGCCCCACCCCAGAGCCTTCACCCTTAGCTGGAGCCCTCACCACCTGCGCCCAACCCTATGCCCCAGACCTGAGACCTTTCCCACACCCTGAATCTTTCAGCTCCACCTCCACCACAGGCATTTTTTTTATGTGCACCAATATGAAGGTGATGTGTCACACAACATCTCCATATTGGTGCACATAACAAAATTCATTCCGCACATGGATATAAAAAATTACAGGGAACACTGGTTCTGACCTATTTTTCTTTTAACCATTTCTGACTTTCATGCCTCACTGCTTGTACTCACTTAAAATCTCTCTCTTTGTGATTAATAAACATGTTCTATTGTTTTATCTAATTGAGTTTGTTTAAACTGAAGTGTCTGGGCAAAAAAAAAATGGTAGCTCCATTTAGGGTGGCAAGTTGTATGTATATTATCCACGTAAAGGAATAATATATTTGAACTCTACAGGATAGGGCTGAGCAGCACAGAACATACATTTCTCGGGGGGAAATCTGGGACTGGGGTGTGTTGGGGTCACCCTGCAGTATAACCAAGGCGGTGTGAGCCAGAGTGTGACTGGCAGGCTGCAGTTACACAGACACATCTGTGAGTGACCTGCATGCTGCCAAAGCTGTTTGTGAGCAGTTCAGTTTGGCTGCCACAACAGTAAGACATTGCAAGGCACTCCAGGTTGTATGGCAAGGTAACAACCCTACACACACACACACATCCGGATTGCACCCAAGTATGTCACAAGATGAAATTAGGTTACAATAGTTACCTTCAGTAGGCAAAAGATGTTCTGTTTCTATATCACTTTATAAGACCATGTGGCAATAGTTCTCTAGCACATGCCCCAACTTTGATAAACATATAACAAGAACACACTCAGGGCAAAAAGTACATTTTGAGATGTTGTGACTTCCTAAGGCAGATTGGCCTCTGCACAGCAGCATAAGGGTGTGTTGGGTATATGGGGGAAGTGAGCAATAAATCTCTTGTCAGAAACAGAAACAGTTATATTTCCTGTACTCTTCTGAGAATAGCAATTGATGCCTGCTAGCAATCTCTGGGCTCAAGTTGTCCCTGAAATGGTGATGAGGGGCACAGAAGAAATGTGGCTATCACCCATCTTACAAAGGCCTGCTGGTTGTAGAGCTAGCTAGTCATGGATGAGAGCCCCTACACATCCATTATTTCTAAAGGGATGCAGCACTGGATACTTGCTGGTTGCATGTCCAAACAGTTTCATATTTGAGTATAACTCCTGTTTAACATAGTTTTTATTTTTTTTAAATTAGTCTGATTTTAATCCTCTGGGCTCTCCTTCCCTGTTATTTTTAGTAAAATAATGGCCAACTGTACTAACACCTATTGGAAGAGCTCACCACGAGCATTACATTTATGCATTTTTCCACACTATTATTGTCTAGCACTTTACATATTTACCATTCTCTCTTGATCCCTGGTGAAATCCCTATTATTTTATATCAAACATACAACCAGTAATAATCAAGAACAAAGTCATAAAGTTAAAACCATTTAATCCTATTAAAGCCTCATTAAATCAAGGCAGTATTTATAGGATAGGACTTTATTCCCCTGCTCACCAGCAAATCTGCAACTCAAGTCAATGTTCACGAATTAATTAGTGACTTGACTAAGTGCAGGTGGTTGAGTGACACTTCTCTTGATCAATTCCCTCAAGGTGCATGCTGTACAGTCACATGATTCTTTGCCATTAATCCTTAACCCCACAAGAACATTTGTTGATTTTACTGAAAAAGGCAGCCACTGCAAAACAAATAAGCAGATTGCAGAGGAATGCTTTTAAGATATAATGTTTCTCATATCAAAGTGGAAAGCAGAGAAGCAATATTTAATAAGTGGCCACTTAGCTAGAAACATAAGAGAATCACTCTCTGCATTATATTACACATCTATTTAATCCCTCTAATGAAAATACACAAATATCACTATGATAAAAAAGTCAAGGTAATAAATTACTAAGGAATTCATATACGAGGCCTATCTTAATAGGAATATTTTCTCTGCTAAAGTCATACATGTATATTTCATTGGAATGATGAGAAGAGTGCTAGATGTTTAAACATATAAAAGCAAAGTCATCAGGTAGTCATAAAAATACTAATGGTGCTATAATAATTCTTATGATACTACTTAATCTCTGTGTGTGTGTGTATATATTTCCAGCAGACATTGCAATTAGGAGTGAGAAGCCTATCCCTCCTAAACCCATTTTCATTTGCTCAAGCATTATCCTATGGGGTCTCTAAACTTGGCATCAACACAAAGAGAATATTTTGAGAAAGCCTCAGTGAGATTAGTCCAGATGTTCCTCAGTTAGGTAGCTATGTGAATAAAATAATCCTTTCCCTCTGGGAAATCTGTTCAGCACAAAAAGCATTGTTTAAAGTTCTCCCCACCCCTTTGCAAACTGGCTGAAAATATAGAGGACCTGACTCATCATTGTGTTACTCCAGTTTTAAGTCACCATCAGTTAAATCAATGGAGTCACTTGGACAAGAAACTGGTGGTAGAATCAAGTCTGTGTTTGCAATTATGAGCAAAGTCATCATTAAAGAAGGAAACACAAGCTGTGGCTAGTACATTTTTAAGGTTTAGAACTAAAAGGGTTTCCATACTCTGTATAAAAGCTTTTAAATTATACTTCATTTCAGGTTAAGAAAGGTAAATTGCCTGCCCTAAACCAGAATAGAATACTATTGATGCACTGTCCTGCAATTGCAATTCATGCTTCAGAATATATCACTTGCTCTGGGATTACTTAGTTGATGGGACTCCATTCCTTGACCATATTGAGGAGTCTGGGCCCAAGTGGGGAGAACATTGTGTGCCTGAGTCTAGGCTCATAGACTTTACATCCAGAACCTTCATGATCAAATAGTCTGACCTCCTGCACATTGCCGGTCACAGAACATCACCCACCCACTCCTGTAATAGGCCCATAACCTCTGGCTGAGTTACTGAAGTCCTCAAATCTTGATTTAAAGACTTCAAATTACAAAAAATCCACCATTTACTCTAGTTCAAACCAGCAAATGACCCAGGTCCCACACTGTAGAAAAAAGCAAAAAAAAAAACCAGTGTTTCTGCCTATTTGGCCTGTGGAAAAATTCATTCTCACCCCCAAATAGTTAGACTCTGAGCATGTAGGCAAGACCCACAAGCCAGACACCAGAGAACGAATTCTCTGTAGTAACTCAGAATCCTTCTTATCTAGTGACCCATCTCCATCCATTGGAGATATTTGCTAATAGCAGTTGCAGATGTGCCATATGCCATTGTAGGCACTCTTATCATACCATCCTATCCATAAACTTATCAAGCTCAATCTTAAAATAACTTATTTTTTGGCCCCACTACTCCCTTTGGAAAGCTGTTGCAGAATTTCACTCCTCTGATGGGTAGAAACCTTCTTCTAATTTCAAGCCTAAACTTACTGGTTGCCAGTTTAACCCATTTGTTCTTGTGCTAACTGTGACGTTACACCCCATATTCTTCATAGGAATATAGTTATGATGTGAATATGGCATAACTAAGATATACTTTATGCAAGATGGCTCATGTAGGATATCATTGGAAAAGTTATGATCTACTGAATGTGATTACCCAATTTGTATGCATGTATCATTTCTGTATCTGAAGTTCGGAATATTGACTATGTAACAATTACATCTGTGTGTGTACTTGGGGAAACACCCACCACAGCGTAAGCAATCAGCCTTTATAGGCCATCAGAAAACGACAATGAGTCTTTGAAGATGTGGATTTCCCATCTGCCTGGAGTTCCTTCCTGAGGACATTGCAAATAAATCTGGTTTCATAGTTGCTTTGACACTGCAAGGTCAGGTGATAAGATCACCTGATACAAAATACCACCTAGGACACTGCTGGTACTTTTCATCTGTAGGGGGATAGGGATCAAACAAAGGTTCCCCACCTTAGGTAAATCCTTTTTAAGGCTGGGGAGGGGGTTAATTTAGGCTCTCTTCCATTGCCTACCAAGAAGAAAGACTGCTAAAAGTACTTGAAGAGACAAAAGAACTAACCTGAGGGGAAAGGCAGGGGTGAGTCGAGACTGAGACAGGGGTCCAGTCTGTAAGACAAAATAACTGGAACTCTAATCTACAGACACTCTTATTATTTAGGGTAAGAAATTACTTCCTGAATCTAGTCTCTTTAAGATCTTAAGCTTAGTATGCGTGTTTTGTTTTATTTGCTCAGTAATCTGCTTTGTTCTGTTTGCTATCCTTTATAAACACTTAAAATCTGCCTTTTATAGTTAATACATTTTTTTTTGTTTATTATTAAACCCAGTTTGTGTAATTTCTATTTGGGGGTGGGGACAAGAAGTTGTGCATATCTCTTTTCACATTGAGGGAGAGGGCAAAGTTTTATGAGCTTGCACTGTGCAGATCTTTCTATACAGTGCAAGACAATATTATTTTGGGTTTATTTCCCAAAGGGGGTGTGCACGTGAGTGCTGGGTGAATCCTCTGACACAGAGCTGACTTCAGTCTGTGTCTGCAGCTCGGTGTGGCCCTACCTGTGTATGCATGCTGCAAGATGCTGGAGAGCCTAATGCAGCAAAATAGAGAGAAGGAATCCAGACTGGTGGAGTGGGAGGGGCTCAGTGAAACCCCAGTACATCAGGTGGCATCTCAGAAGGGGAGTCTAACCTGTCACAATAACATTGGCCATTAACTTAAATAACTCCTCTCATGCTGTGGTGTTTATCTCTCTGATGTATTTAGAGAGAGCAATCATACCTCCTCTTATCCTTCATTTTTTTTAGGCTAAACAAGCCAAGTTCCTTACGTCTCCTCTCATAAGGTAGGTTCTTCATTCTTCTGATCATACTAATAACCCTTCTCCGAACCTGTTTCAGTTTGAATTCATCTTTCCTAAACATAGGAGATCAGAATTGCACACAGTATTCAAGATGAGGTCTCATCAGTCTCTTGTATAATGGCAATAACACTTCCCTCTCTCTACTGTAAATACCTAACCTGATGCATCCTATAATTGCATTAGCCTTTTCATGGTCGCAATACACTAGCAACTCATAGTCATCCTGTAATCGGCTAATACACCCAGGTCTTTCTTCTCCTCTGTTACTTCCAACTGGCAAGTCCTCAGCATATAGCAAAAAAATCTGGTTAGTTGCTAAGTGCATGATCTTGCACTTTGCACGAGTACATTTCATCCCAGTCTATCATTCCAGTTTTCAAAGTCATCCAGATCTTCATGTATGATATTCCAGTCCTCTGCCATATTGGCAATACCTCCCAACTTTGTGTCATCTGCAAATTTTCTTAGCACACTATCACTTTTTGTGCTAAGATCATTAATGGAAATGTTAAATAAGATTGCCCCCAAGACTGATCCTTGAAGAACTTCACTAGTAACATCCCTCCAGCCTGACAGTTCACCTTGCAGCATGACCCTTTGTAGTCTCTCCTGCCACCGTTCTTTGCATGCTGTGAAGGGACACACCCTCACTCTGGTGGTGAGGATACTAACAAGCTCTTCTGAGACTGTCCAGTACTAATGAGGCACATCTACAGGGCATGCTCTGTGTGGAGGGGAAGGAGCTTAAAAAGGGAAACCTGACACAGGAAGGGGTGGTAAACAGGAAGAGAGCTACTCCACTGCAGAGACAGGACAGCCAAGAATGAGATAGTTCTGGGTCTCACCACTCCCAAAGCTGCACAGACCATCTGTAAAGCAGTAAACTCCAAGAGGAGGGACTGAAGGTAAGCCCCACTAAGCGGCAATAAACTCTGATAGACCAAGCTCATACAGCTGAATCTAGAAAGACTGCCTGAAACACAGGCCACCTTTGCCTTTCTTTGTTTTCACATAGATTCCCCTCTCTCTTAAAAGAAAGAGTGGGACAAGGACCTTTATTTTGCCTGTTTGTTTGACACAGAGATCCCCTCATGTGTTATGAACTGGGAGGAAAAACAGTATAAAAGAAAGTGGGTCTGGAGTGGGCTGAGGGAACATCTGTCCCCCACACCCAACTTTTGATTCTCATATTAATCCAAATTTTCTCCAATTTAGCGAATAATTTCCCATGTGGAACTGTATCAAATGATTTACTGAAATCCAAGTAGATTAGATTGACTTCATTTCCTTGGTCTAGAAAATGGGTTATTTTCTCAAATAAAAAGATCAGGTTGGTTATATAGTCAAACTATGTTGTATTTTATCCCAATTACCATTTACCTCTATGTCCTTATTTTCTCTCTCTCTCTCTCTTTCTCAAAACTTGTTCTAAAACCTTGCATATAAATAAGGTCAAATTAATGGGGCCTGTAGTTTCCCAGATGACTTTATTTTTTCCCCTTTCTTAAAAATATCGGTACTATATTTACATTTCTCCAGTCCTAAGGTACTACTCAAACTTTACAGATTCATTAAAAATCCTTGCTATTGAACTTGCAATTTCATGTGCCAGTTTGTTTAATATTCTTGGATGGAGATTATCCAGGACCCACCATTTGCTCCCATTAAGTTGTTTGAGTTTGGCTTCTTCCTCAGATGTGGTAATTTCTACTTCCATGTCCTTGTTCCCATTAGCCACCCTGTCACTTCCCCCAAGCTCCTCATTACCCTTATTAAAAATGGAGGCAATATATTCATTTAGGCATTAGGCCATACATAGATTATTTTTAATCTTGATCCCATCCTCAGTGCTTAGCAGTCCTGTTTCTTTCCTTTTCTTTTATATATATATATATATATATATATATATATATATATATATATATATAAAACCAAAAAATCTTTTATTATTGGTTTCAATTTCCTTTTCAGGGTCCAACTCTGCGTTTTTGGCTCCTGGCTTAGGATTCATGTGAGTACTTGTTGTTTGTGATGATGTTCTAGTGTTTATAAGAATATGGCTTGGACATGGACAGCTGCATAAATCTCCAACCCTGCTGTTGTGATCTAGTTGATGGGAAAGAAGTCCTGACTTCCTGCTAATCCCTTTACATAAGAGGAACTACTAATACTAGATCTCAGTCTTCTTGCAGCACCTGTTCCTGTACTTCATGCAGACTAGAGCCTGGGAGCTATAGAGAGCCTAACTTTTATACTACCATTGCAAGTGGGCCAGGTAGGAGGGAACACAATCATTGCCAGTCATGGACTTCAGGTAGACTGCCACCTCTCTCCTTACCAGTCCACTGCAGCAACCTTTGGATGGGCTCTGGCCTTCTCTTGTCCCAGACTGCCATTACTTTGGGTGGGCCAGGAAAGTGAGAGGCCCTCAGCCCACCATTGCAGCTCTTCAGAGCATCCCATTCAAATAGAGGTCTTGAAGGGGAAAGCAGTTCCCCAGACCCCAAGCAGAGTGGTCTATATGAAGCCACATCAACCAGTCTATTAGAGCAGAGGAATTCCTAGAATATAAAGCTCAGAGGGGTTATTTACCTTCTTCCCCAGGAGCAGCGGACTCTGTGAGGAACTGTTTTCCTTATCCCCCTTAGCACTGAGATCTGTGGTGTCCACCTGCCTAAGGAACGGATGTTGGCTGTGCCAAAAGTGGGTGGGGCCCACAGGGAACAGGGTTGCCAGGACCCAGTGCAACAGGATGGACCCCACATTTTTACTGTGTTTACAGTCCCAGGTTACCTTAAGCTGGCCCTCAGAGAGGCCATTAATATGTATGATCTCCCATGCTGCCATGCTGTAAATTCAGTGCTCCCTAGGCTCTGCTGGGATAGATCAGGCAGGATTTCATCTCCCTTCTGGGAAGGTGTCTAGTGGTGTACGTGGGTATCTGGATCATGTCTGATCTTGTATAGTAATTCCATTAATGATTTGGCAAGATGGATAAATATCTTGTTAGTAAAATATGCTGCTGCTACTAAATTGAGAGGGATTGCAAACACCAGCCAAGTTCAATAAATAAAGCCAATGGTCCTAAAGAGATTGGGAAAAATGCAGTGTAATACATCTGAGGGGAAATAATTGGAAATACAGATATTCAGCACTGTAATAAGAACCCTTTGCAGCTGCCTTTTCTCCAGTCTATATGTACTTAATCTCTTCAACCTCAAACTTCCAGCTGATAAAACCATCTTGCTGCACTGCTCTATGACAACTATGGTAGGCATGGTGGTTTTTATTATAACAATTTAATAGATAATTGGTGGAAAGGACGTTCTATACTTTCTGCCTCTCAAAGTACAGAACATGTAATGATAGGGCTCCTCTCTATGCTGCTCATCACTTGACACTTATGAGAAGTTCAATTAACTGACCTTTCATCTCTCCTTGTATTTACAATCCATCTTTGCCTTCCTGTGGCTAACTATCAGGCCAGAGTACTTAGCTTCTCTGTGATTCTAAAGCTTGGTCATTCACTTAGGAGAATGAAGTACAAACTGCCACAAAGAGTTGGCACAGAGAAAGAAGATAACCTGAATAACATTTCTCACCAGCTTCTTGACCTCCCTGTAGGATTTTTTATATGTGTGCACTAGAATAGGAAATGGGTCCATTAATTTATAAGACTCCCTGCCATATTTGTGCTGAGTGAAGTTAACATACTATACTTAAGCCTAAAAACATGTGGGCACTACACTTTGTAACGTGAATTACATTTAGAAATGTGCATGTTTGGTGCAGGAATAAAAGCCCATTTTTACTGGTAAGCCAATTAAAATGTTATCTTAGTCCTGAGAGGTTAACATTCTTGGGAGCTGGAAAGTAGGCTATTTTTTTTAGTAGAAATAATGAGCGGACAGCAGACAAAGGATTAATAAATTATCCTAATCTGTGTTTGTTTACAAATGTACAATTCATACAGATGGCTTTGAGCAGAAAAAGGTTTTAGCAGCACAATTCAAGCGTGCACAAAGCGATTATCAGCCAAAACTTTAATCACTATTTTTTTCTTAGACAAGTCTCTGTGCATCCTTGTTTGTGCACAGCACGGATTACTCTCTGCACAGTTCACTTGATATTGCTTTGTTTATAGGTTTGCTCACAGCTTCAACAATGTGCTGAAACATCTCATTCCAAGCACATTAAAGACCATACTTTAGAATTTCAACTATGCCATGTACCCCTTGATGAAGAGGGGGTGGAAGAGGCAGATGTATAGTTATGACTTCCTGGTGCTCAAGGTTGTTAACTCTTACAATACTTGGTGGTTTTCTTAAAGACCAAGCACCAGGAGGCATGTGATTTCATGAGAATCTCTGCTTCCAATTAAAAGAAAAAAGTAAATTCCTAGTGCTCACGCTTGTGCAGAAATAGCCTGAAAACATGAGTCAGAAGGCTCAGAAATTGGAAGGCATATAAAAAGAAATCAACATTTATAATTTTTTAAAATCTCATGATATTTAGGGGCCTGAAGCCTGATTTTGAATGCCTGGGTTAGTAATGCTGCAAGCTGCTACTAGATAGCTCTAATTCCTAAGGGACCATATTCCAGTTGAGAACTGGTAGAGTACAGTTACACTCCACCTTACCCCGTTACACCTTCTTCCACTCCTATCCCACCCCATATGCAAGAGAGTGTGTGCCTGCTTTATTCTACACATATTAAAAAAAAAAAGATGGGTGCAACAAGAGTCCCACATATAATAATTTATCTATCTGAATTTATTTTCAAATACACAATCAAACTTATACACTGCTCATGCTTCTCATTGAGGGATCTTCCAGAACAGCACAGTGACCAATACTGTATAACTTTCTTTTGTCATCCCAGATCTAAGTGACATGATTTATGTAATCTTTTTCCACCCATAGTGGAAGATTCATCTACATCTCCAGACTGATTTGCAAATCTCATCCTAGGCGTGAGAGAGAAAGAGAGAGAGAATAATAGTATCCTGATCTTAGTTGGGGCCTTTAGGTACTATTGTAATACAAATAAATAATAAAGTGTGGCTACTGGAAAAGCAGGTGAATTAGACCATTTTTTTAAAAAAAGCCTATGTATACACATAGAGGCCCCAACCAAGATTAGGACACCATTGTACTAACACTGTAGAAAGACACAGTAAGAAACAGTCCCTACTCCAGAGGGTTTACAACCTAAATAACAAGCCAAAGTACTGGAGAGAAGTAGTAGTATTATTTTCACTTTGCAGTTGAAGAACTGATGCACAAAGACTTGCCAAAAGTCACATAGTAAGATGATAACAGAGCCAGAAATTTAATCCAGCTCTCCTGCATCCCAACAATGCCTTACTTTCTTTTCACCAAAGTTTCCTCCCCTAGAAACTTGGGCTTTCAAAATACTTTAGGATATAAGTATATAGTACCATATATACTCGTTCATTAGCCTGTTCATTTATAAGCCAACCCCCCAAGATGGATAAGTAAAAATGAAAAAAAAATTATGACCTGTTCATAAGCCGACCCTATAATTCAAGGGTTGGCAAACTTTGGCTCCTGGCCATCAGGGTAAGCTGCTGATGGGTCGGGACTTTTTGTTTACCCAGAGCGTCTGCAGGCAGGGCTGGGAATGGTGAACCGCGGCCATAGGGAGCTGAGGGGCTCCATGCCTGCAGACACTTCGGGTAAACAAAATGACAATGTATTAGATATTCAATTCAATGATTCCATAGAGTTTAAAATCATCAAATTTTGGTGTAGACCCATTTATAAGCCGACCCCCGCTCTTCGATGCGTCACTTTTTTACCAAAAATATTCAGCTTATGAACGAGTATATACGGTATTTCTTGTTGGAAAGCTTCAAATATTAGATATTCTTAATGGACATTAGTAGACAAATACACAACATCATTAATATCTCTGATAGTAAAGGAGAATTTTAATCTTTTATTCTTGGCTGCCTGCTTCCCCATGTTGTATCTATGGTTCTCTCCTTCACTCACTCAGATACCTATGGTTAAAATGTACTACTAACAACATGGATTTCCATTATATTTAACAACATGAAAGCCCCCTTGAGTAGTTTGAGGACATTGAGAGGGAAAGTATTAGGGGAAGAGGTAAAATATCTGTCACATCTCGGGGTGGGAAAAGTGGGATCAGAAAAGGATTTAGGTCAGATACTGTTCCCATCCCTAGAAGCGATACAAGAAGAAATCAGGAAAGAAGACAGCTATATTATATTCACTCTTATTAGTATATACTCGATCATAAGCCGGTTCGTTTATAAGCCGACCCCCCCCAAGATGGATAAGTAAAAATGGAAAATTTTTATAACCCGTTCATAAGCCGACACTATAATTCAGGGGTCAGCAAACTTTGGCTCATGGGCCATCATGATAAGCCGCTGGCGCGCCGAGATGGTTTGTTTACCTCGAGCGTCCGCAGGCACGGAGGTAAACCTAAGTAAACAAAGTGTCCCGGCGTGCCAGCTGCTTACCCTGACGGGCCGGGACAGCAACTGGTGGGGAAATTTTTTGGGGGGGAGAAGCTGGGGGTCACGGGAGTGACCACTGCCCACATGACCCCACCCCTAGCTCAGGACCCCCACACTCTCCGCATCCCATCCCTTCCTACCTTATCTGGGGAGGGCCAGAGGAGGATGTCTCTGGCCTGGGTGGAGCTGCTCTGGCAGGCTGGGCATCGCGGCCGCAGCCTGCTGCAGCAGGCCAGACTGGGTGGCGCAGCTGCAGCATGTTCCAGAGGGCTGGACCAGGCGGCATGGTGGGCCGGGTGGCACGACCACAGCCTGCTCTGGGGGGTGGGGCCGAGCAGCATGGCTGCAGCCTGCCAGCCCCAGAGCTGCAGCTGCTTCGGAGTCTGGGGGGAGAGCAGCATGGCCAGAAGCGGAGAGACTCTGGCCCCGCCTCTTCCCTTTTGGCGCTGCTGGCTGTGCTGCCTCTCCTTGCGCCCTCTGTTGGGGGGAGGGGCGGTGTCCCACCTCTCCCTCTCTATACCCGTTCATAAGCCAACCCCCTTCTCTGGTGCTTCCCTTTTTTACTAAAAAATTTCGGCTTATGAATGAGTATATACGGTACTATTTTTTTATTTTAAGCATTCCAGGAACTTAGCTATATTAGCCATAAAAGGGATGGTACCATGGTACTGTGAATAGTAATTTAGCACTAAAACAGTTGAAATTATTATTTGTATGAAATGAATGACTGAGTATTCCTGTAAAATATAAAGTTTCAGCTAGCATTTCTTGTTGTCATGGTAGCATCTCCCATTCCCCTGGCCCCCTTTTATAGAAAAGGTGGTGGTGGGTTATTTTCTGTTGCTTTTTTTTAATTGTCTAGAGACATTAACATGACTTTTAGTTCTTTCACAATTCAATATCACTTCAATTATTAGCACAAATCCTTAATACTCTATGATCTGGTCTCAAGAATGACCTCCAATTTAGCAGACGAAACAATAAATGCTCCTATCCCTGGTTTACAATTAATTGAGCATACAAATTAACAGGACAGATTGAGGCCATTTCCCAATATCAAGCATTTTGTCCCAAATTCTGGGTCACCCAAGTAATGTGCACTCCTCTTCTCCACAGAGGGTGGAATGGAGAAGAAGCCTTCCTCTTCTCTTACCAATCCACTCAGTCACTCAGCTGAAATACCCCCTGTAGCCACTGTGTCCTCTTCATTTATGGGAGAAATAGCATAGACATAGGTGATCTGGGTCCCAACCCCCCGTACACCACTCACAATGCAAAATCGCTTGGAATCCTGACAACCCTTACTCCATGCAGTTCCAAATATCCTGGAAGCCTCTGTGCCTAGGGAGGTGGAGGCAAGATTTACTCCTTCAAGTGGAAGGTGTCTCTTTCCCTTTTTTAGTTGCACATGTGTAAGAAGTGCACATGTGTAAGAAGTTATATAATTTTTTCCTATAGCTCCACATTTAACTAGTAGGTACCACAGGAAGTGTCATCCTGGATGAAGCTTGTACAGCTGCCTTGTGCATGGAGATCACTGACCAAAATTTCACCTACTTGCTATAAAGTGGCAACGGGCAACTCTTATGCCCATACACTATACAGCCTTTGACCCACAAGCCAAACTCTCATTGTATGTGACTCTTATTTAATTAATGTATTTTTGTGAATGTATACAGTGTACACACAGCAATGGCACATGTATGTAAATTGTGTTATTGCACCAGACGGCACACACACACACAGATTTACAAGTCCTTTTTGTTGGTGGGCAACCGCTGATCAGTCTTTGAAGCAATGCCGTGTTGTGGTTAAGTTTTGTAGTGCAATGCTGTTGCAAGCAGCAGGAGAGTCATTTCTCTGCCTTAATCTCTCTAGCTAGAGTCAATTCTTGGGACACAGTGGGAGGTGAATATTGGTGATGTCGCTGAGACTCCTTGTGATGGGGCAGAGCGGCCCTGCACTGGTACTGCAGGGATTAAACCTTCCTTCCTAGCAGAGGAAGCCACACCCCTGAGGCTCCAACTGGAGAACAAGTATAAAAGCCTGAAGAGCTGCTCCAATTGGAGAACAGGTATAAAAGCCTGAAGAGCTGCTCAGTCTGGTCTGACCACCGGAGGGGAAGGAGGCATGCCGCCAGCTCCCAAGGAGGGACAGCCTGAGCTCCAGGATCCAGAGGGCCACCAAGCCGGGAGGCACCCTGAGGCCCAGATGGAGTACGTCACAGGCAGGGAACAGACTGGAGGACCCCCCCCCCAAAGCGGAGAACCCAGTGCTTGTGGTAGGAAGTGACCCAGGGGAACTTTAGAGGCAAACAGCATTAGAGCTGCACAGACGCTCGGCATGTTTTGGGCAGCTCCCTGCCAAGCTGGTGGCAAGGGGAACTTGCCACTACCAGGGCCCTGGGTCGGGACCTGGTGGAGAGGACGGGCCCAGGTCCCCCTACCATTCCCCCACACCATGGGAATCATACGGACTCTGGCCGCTGGGCCGCACTACCCCACCTGCGAGGGGGGAGTTATATGGACTCTGGCCATTGGGCTGCACTGCTCCAACGCTGGGAGTGATTTATATGGAAACTGGCCATTGGCCCTCACTGCCCAGACGTTTGAGGTGAGTTACCCAGACTCTGGCTGCTAGGCTGCACTACTGTGCTTGCGAGGGTGATTATATGGACTCTGGCAATTGGGCTGCACTGCTCTGATGCTGGGAGTGATTTACATGGGCTCTGACCATTAAGGAACACTACCCCGACCAAGGGGTGATTGCATGGAGGGAGGCCATTAGGCACATCGAGCCGCCTACAGCGAGGCGAGCATCTGAACTTGGGAGTGGCGAGATTCCAATACCCCATCACTCCCCTGCCACAAAGGGGCAGTGGGGTGCCAGGCCCACCACACTCCTGAAAAAGGATTTTGCTTGAATGCCATTTGAACACCTCTGGTCACGGATTAGTACTGATAGCATAAATAAAACAATTTACAGTAAGAAAATACCCAGATTCCTTGTCACTGATTTCTTATCCAACAGGAAGTTGGCCAGCCTGAAATGTGCTACCACTCAATAGAGGAGCAACAATAATATAAACATCACAAAAAACGGATGACTGATGTCAAGGTAGCTCTATAGAGACTGCATCCCACCATTAGCTATAAGTAGAGCTATACTACTTAGCATTATCCTATACTTTAGAACACAGAAGCTTAGAACTTGACAAATTATATTTATTAAATCTTTTCTTTAAAAAAATTGCAATACAAGCCTAACTGATTATTTCCAAATCTATCCTTGGAGAATTAAACAGTTCCCAGCCCTTGTATGGCTTTGCATTTGGGGATGGGAAAGTAGAGTAAGTCTTTCCTCTATTTTTATGGCTCAGGATAAGAATGTAAGGACAGTGTTGTTCCCCCTAGGAGCAAGTTGCTAAAAAGGAGTGAGTAGGCAGAACTATAGTCAATCCTCCTACTAGAACTGGCCATCCATGCCCTGGGGAGTCTAATGCAGCCTTAAGAACACGTAGCAAATTGCACTTTCCAGAATAGAACGCTCCCCACCCCGGTGCTTCCCAGGGATGGGGCAACTCTGTAAGAGTCCTTACAGTTAGTTATGCCTAATAAGTAGTTGTGGCCCTGAATTCTGAGTGCAGCTCTACAGCTGTTTGAATAATAACAAGAAAAACATGGAGTCTATATTTTAAATCATTTCATGAAATTCATTGAATTATTTTTGGAGAGGGTGGGAGAATAGTTATTCACTCAGCTCTACTAACATGACTAAGCTTATCACAATTCCACAAGTCACTATTCCCAAACAAAATCAAGACAACTCTGTTGAAGAATGTGACTTTAGCACTGAAATCTATTAGTTTGATCATGATAGAAAAAATGTATCATTAGATTAATTAGGCAATTATCAATATTCACAGCTGCGCTCTTTGACAACTGAGTCAGTGGTTTTGTATTAATGAGGCAGTCCATATACTTTCCATGAATAAAAGCTCATGGAAGCATTCATTTCTTTGATATTTATCATGAAAGCCAAAAAAGAACTTCCATTCAAATAAACCAAGCTTCTATTCACAGATTTTGATCAAAAGCCAGTCTTTGCCTTCTTTCTTCTATTTAACTAATATATTGCATTCAATAATAAAGTTGTGTCTTCTCCAACTCCCATTTAAATGAACAGCAAAATTCCCTGACCTCAATAACAACAGGATTGGGCCCATTATCAGTTATGACCTTTATAACTGTAGCATTCCAAACACAGCTGATCTGCAACTGAAAAACCTGCAGACAACAAATGCAAAACAAGAACATGTATGGTAGCTTCCTTGTTAGTGAAGTATATAAAAATGATAGTTAATGTAATATAACATCATCTATCTTCACAGTACAGCCATTGGGCCACATCACCAGCGATGTAAATTGGTTTAGCTCCATTAAGTCAGTGGAATAATGTTGGTTTACACCAACTGGGCCTCTTGTTAGCTAATTCTATAGGTTCAAAAATAAACAAATCCTTCTAAAAATCTATATATTTTTCATGTCATGCTTGTAGAGCCCTACACTCTGAATCCCCTTTATGGTTGCAATCATGTAGGGAGCTAGGTCAGAAAGACAATCATAGTTATCTTCATTTCCTAATTGGGAGGGGTGAACGTAAGAGTTTGTAGCACTGCATACAAAAACAGCATTAAGTTTATACTGTGTATGTACAATTCATTTGTACAATACATTAGTGATTTATCTGATTTTTGTCCAAATGTATAAACTACATGCATGTGTGTAAATTGGGATTTAAAATATATTTCCATTAGGAGCATAACTTAATATTTTAATCTACTGTACTTATTCATTTGTATATAAGCCCAACATTAAAATTAGTTTGCTCATTGCTCCAAGATGAGCAAGCAGTTATATACACTGATGGGTGCCTTCAAATTATAACTTAACAAATATTCACACATCCAAATGTTGTGTTTTAAGAAGTGTCCAGCTGAGCAGTGAGAGGGTTTGCAAGGAAACCCAGAACCAAATGATGCTTGGCTGGCTTTGGGTTTTCATTACAAACTCTGAACATAGCCAGGTTTGTCACAAAAGGTTTGGAAATGTTTACAAACGTTTCAAGTAAACCTGGCTTCATTTGTAATTGTACATCTTAACAATGGAAAAAATACGGTTTTAACATAGAGGGGTTTCTATGAGTTTTCTATTATTTTGGAACCCAAAACAATATGTGGGATGAGTGGTGGAGGTTGGGGAGTTTCCTTTGTGATTGTAATCAAAAGGGAAGTTATACACACACACACTGATATTTTACATAGTTTTATGCTCCAGTTGGTTCACATTAGGGTAATGTATATGGTTAACAAAAAATCTGAACAAGAACATCAGCCTTGCATCTGGGGAACAATTCTTCATTTCAGGTCCTCCAGAGACAGGAGCCTTTCACAATCATATGACAGATGTTAGTTGCACCACTTAATGCACTACTAGAAGGTGTTCAATTCATTATGGTGATAAGGGTGATATAGGAAGCTAGACTGAATAGAATCACAGTCACAAAGGAGCCCTAAAGGTATAGTTACTGTGACAGACCCAGACCAGTGGAGTACAGGAGTCTGGTCCTATTGGGATCCAGGATGTGGGCGGGCTACAGGAGTCTGATAGAGGGCATATATACGGGTCACTGGATGAGTAGTTTTCTGTTCCCTGAGTGACCAGAGCAGGGGCTGCACTAGAGTAATCAGGAACCTGCTAGAACCAGTTAAGGCAGGCAGGCTAATTAGGACACCTGGAGCCAATTAAGAAGAAGTGTCTAGAATCAATTAAGGCAGGCTAATCAGGGCACCTGAGTTTTAAAAAGGAGCTCACCCCAGTTTGTGGTGGGAGTGTGAGGAGCTGGGAGCAAGAGGTGCAAGGAGCTGAGAGTGAGAGGGTGTGCTGCTGGAGGACTGAGGAGCACAAGCGCTATCAGACACCAGGAGGAAGGTCCTGAGAGTAAGGAAGGTGTTTGGAGGAGGCCATGGGGAAGTAGCCCAGGGAGTTGTAGCTGTCATGCAGCTGTTACAGGAGGCACTAGAGACAGTTGCAGTCCACAGGGCCCTGGGCTGGCACCCGGAGTAGAGGGTGGGCCTGGGTTCCCCCCAAACCTCCCAATTGACCTGGACTGTGGGTTCTCCCAGAGGGGAAGGTCTCTGGGCTGTTCCCCAACCTACATGGTGAATCTCCGAGGCAAGAAAATCTGCCAATAAGCGCAGGACCCACCAAGATAGAGGAGGAACTTTGTCACATTACACAGAACTTCAAATGCTTTACAACAGCAGGGGCTCATGTAAATTGGATAATTACATCACTGCTAGTTTAAATCCATAACTAAAACCTTTTCATGAACTGGTGTTAGAGAAATAGTAAAGAGTGAGGGAAAAGTGCTTGAAAAGGAAAATAACTACCAGAAGAGAGGTGGCCCACAAGAGCCCAAGGTTTAGACTTCAGAAGGTACTTTCCCCAAGGAAGTTATGTTGTGCTGTAATAGTACTATTAATGAAGAGGAGATTGATATGGGTGAAACTAGCACTGTTGGGTTGACTAATGTCTGAATTAGGAATCTGGAATGTATAATGTGGATAGCAGTGAGCAAGGCCGGCTCCAGGCACCAGCTTAACAAGCAGGTGCTTGGGGTGGCCAAGGGAGAGGGGTGGCACCTGCGGCAATTCGGGGGCAGCAGGTCCCTCACTCCCTCTAGGAGCGAAGGACCTGCTGCTGAACTGCCGCCGCCGATTGCGGCTTTTTTTTCCCCCCCAATTGCCGCCGCCGATCGTGGCTTTTTTGTTTTTTTCTTGGGGCGGCAGAAATGCTGGAGCCGGTCCTGGCAGTGAGCTTCGGAAGCCCACTGGCATAAGAACTCAGAGCTTTTTATTTTATTTATTTATTTAACATAGACTTCCTGCTAGGCAGAGCCTTTGCAAACTCTCTCAGCTTTCCTTAGCAGTTTACATAATCTCCTTACTCCTGGCTATACAAGCCTCCTCCGGCAAATTCTGAAAGCCGCTTTTAGATCTTGTACAAACAGTAAACCCTCCCAGATTTATTACTGGTTTTTCTATGAGGAATGATCTGACTGTCTCCGCTAAATCCCTGCTGAGTTTTGTGGATATTCGTGAAGGATAAATACAGCACGTGCAAGGCAAATTTGCTCTTCCAGTCAGTAGGCTGGATTACTCAAATGCAACTAATGCAAGGAGGCAGAAAGGATATACTACTTTGATTATGGCACGCTCTCTAACCCTAAGCAAAGATTTTATAGGACAGTGGCCATATATTTTAATCATTTAGCAATTCCAAATAAAAACAAACAAATAAAAAAACATATTCCTGACAGGAAGGAGGCTTTTCCTTTTCATGTTTTACATTTTGTTATCTATTCTTTATTGAATTCTCTGTCTGAACATGTTTTCAGCAGATACTCATAAATCCATAAAGCCTCTGGGAAGTAAAGAATTTAGTTCCTTTTTCAAAATCTGTGATTTCTCAAACTACTGTAAATGTTTCTAAAACTTTATTTTCATTGTGTTATCATTATGCATAAAAGAAGCAGATTTATCTTGTCAAATATACTTTGATATCATGTCACACATTCTACTTATTTTTAATTGCAGGCCTTAAAAATGATACTCCAGAAATGCCAGTATATAGTAAGAGTATTTCCTCCTTCTCACTCTCTGTTCCAGTCTGTATGCCTAGCCAGTTGGAAGAGACTAAGCAGTTCTATGGCTACCCATGAGGTAGGTCTGTCTGCTTGGCAGCTGGGAGCGAGCCTCCCAACCCAGGTAGATTGATTCACGCCAACGGGGCTTGAACTAGTGCACTAAAAATAGTAGTGTAGATGTTGCAGCTTGGCCTTGAGCTTAGGCTCTCAAGCTGCAGTATAGACATAGCCGCAAAGGCTTGCCTTATCACCAGGTACACTAAACACTCTCACAAGTGCTACCTTCAGAACTGGTTTGCTGTCTTGAATTGAGTTTTGGCAATGAGAAGCCATTATTTAATGGACAATATTCGCAAGGGGAAGCATTAGCTCCACTGGCACTGCATTACCCATAGGAAACTTTTATATTTCCTGATAAAATATGAAATGTAATGGCTACTGCCATTGAAAATCTTACATTTGTTGTTGCTGCTTTATTCATGGCATGACTATATTTATAATGCACTTGGAATGTGGAATACCATGGTAACATGCAGCACAGTAACTGTCAAGTTTGTAATGGTGCCCACAGAATCATCACTTTCCTTATCCAAACATGTAGGGGTTTAATTAGCACAATATTGTGGATTACACAGTCCCATAGGTGTGTAGGGCACTCTACAAAACATGTAAGTCTAGACTGAGAAGTTTGTAACCACAGCCACATTAGGTAGGTGTAAAAGGGTGCTGTGGAGTGTTGAGACGGGAAGAATGCTTCTGGGGCTTCTGATGAAGAATACTTAGGAGGAACAACTATGATACCCTTAAAAGATGCAGTAGGCCTTGCTCTCCACACCTGGCTCTGGGTCCAGAAGCAAGGCAGGTTCCAATCCACATCCAAACTCTGTTTGGGTTGTGGAGCACCTAAGACTGTTGGGGAAGGAAGTTGACAACAGAGAATTTCATTTGCTCACCAATAGAAAACTAAGCTTTTGATCTTCAGTAAGAAAATTGGACAGTGGTGATGTCCTATGTAGTGTTACAAATATTTCAAAGTCAGGAAATCTATGTTCTCTTTTTTTCCTATGGCAAAGTGAGAATGTAATATTTCATCCTTTTTAAAAATCATATTCTATTCCAGTCTTTTTATAGCTCCATATAAATGCTAAGAGACTACTAGAGTGGAATATATAATCTACAGGCATAATCCTTTTTCATTTGGATATGCAAGTAAAATCTATTTGAGTCTGGTACAAGATACACCATCTTATCAAATTTTATAGGGGAGGGAGGTCAAAAATACATATACTTTTTAATATCTTGCAAAAAGCTATAAAAACAAACCCAACCCTAGTAATTTCCCAGATTTTGCTGCTTTTATTTTGTCCTAGAAGTTAGCTTTATCTGAACTCATCTTTTCTTCTGTACGTACACGTGACCCAATTCTTGAGAGTTGCATGTATTTAACTGAAATCAGAATTTGGCCTCAATTTTACACTTTCCGTGAAATTCTCTCCCTGTCATGTGCAAGTCTCCCTAGTGTTCTTTAAACTTGATTAACTAGTAACAGGTCATTAGTAAAAGAGTCATATTTTTGTAATAGCCCTCCATACTTTAGGGAATCTTCTCTTTAAAAGCAAGTGCATTACCTGCTTTATTACTAAGTGGATGACGCTTCACCAAGAACTTCTTGAATACAAGAATCTGTACAATACAAATGAATCTGTATTTAGTATGTTATATCCCACTGTTTCCAAAGAACTTGTAAACGTACTTAATCACTGATCTAATTATGTCTTTAATATTGTTTCTGATTTTTGACTGTTGCCTATCATAAAATTAATCCTTATGTACACACGCATGTGTGTACACACACACACACACACACACACAGAGGCTGAGTTAGTTTAATCTAGAATGGGTTCCTCTGGGTACTAGGCTGCGTATGTACAGTAGGCATGGTACAGTATTCCTGCCTGGTGAAATGGGATCATACAGTAGCTGATATTTCTAGTTCTTTTCAATAATCCCCTCTCAGGAATGATATACAACTGCATAGAGTATCTGCAAGTATTATATCAGATATTGGGCTAAATCCATAAATTATGTCTATTAAACATTCATTTGTAGTCTAAGGGATTTCCATGGTTATAACTGAGGGCAGAATGTAGATTATTTTATTTGCGTAATATCATGGTACTTTCTTGTTAACCACTGACTATTAATAACGCAGTTAAGAGACGACTGAAGCATGATTTCAAAACAAGTTGATATATTTTATCTCTTAAGAGTGTTATAATTATTGTCCATCTTTGAGCTCCAAGTGGACTCATACACAATACAACTTCTCATAGAGGGTGATGAAAAAAGACTGACATGGAAAGGAAAGTTCTTTGCAATCAGCCATGTGCCCCAGGAATAAAGAAAATATGTAAGTAGGTTGGTTATTTAGGGTGTTCTTATGTGCAGACAGGCAGATTTTTCAGTTTCTACCTGTCTCTCCTTCCTTAAACCTTTTTTCCAAAATTCAGTACTAATGTTGGCATATGAGAATTTTCCTAATATTGTACTCCATAAAAGATACAATCACTTCTTTTGTTTCTATTGAAATCTTGATTTCTATCAATCTCCCAGTATTTGGACTATAAATAGCAACGGTGTAAAGTGAACCATCATTAATGCCTGGCTATTACTGTAATAAAGATCTTTTGCTACAGAAAATCTACTATTCTTGACACTAAGTATCATCACAGTACAAATTAACTTCTGCATTAATATGTGATATATTTATTTGAAATTTACTTACCCACAGCTCTAGGAGTTTGTCCAAATTTGTGTAAAAAATGCATAATTATAAAATGCACCAATGTCAACAATTAATAAGACCTAATTGTTATATAAAGCTTTTTGTCAGTAGATCCCAAAGAGGTCAGAATCCTTACCTCCATTTTAAAGAGGAGAATTGAGTCACGAAGAAGTGAAATGACTTGCCCAGGTCACCCAGCATGTCAGTGGCAGAGCTGGAAATAGAACCCATATCACCTTGGTCCTAGTCCAGTGTACTACCCATTAGGCTATGCTCACCCATCTCTCCAGAACAGACATTCACTCCTGACCTACCAATCCTTCAATCTACCTCATCAGATTGACTCTTGGAAAACTAAGAGGATTGAAATGTACCCTGAAGGTCAAGACGTTCAGGCTCTGTCAGCAGGGAGCAAATTCCTGTCTTGAGGACCCCTCAAGGGAAACACCCTTTTATTACTACTGTCCTGTTTAAATCTGAGGAGGTGTCAGCTTGAATGCCATAGATGAGTTCAACTGCTGCTGTATGACACAAGCAGACAGCTGCTCTCTAAATAAACCAGGGTCCAATCTGTCTCACAAGGTATCAAAATATGCTTCATCAACTCCACTCTTCTCAATGCCTTTTAATCTTCCTTTAAAAAATCATTTACGTGACTCAAATTGCAGTGTGAATTATCCACTTCATTTGTTATCCATCAGGTAAAGTGAAATTCAAAATAATGGTCTCTGCTCAGTGTAAAAAAACACTGAATATTTACCAGCTAAGAGATCCTGACTGTTCTAGTGTTACACTCCATCTGCTCAGCATTGAACTAACTGAGTAGCACTTTGTTTTTACAGTGGATAACTAATGTGTGTTAGTTACATTGTTGTAAAAACATAGTGGAAGCAAAGCACATGCAGTAAACTAGATGATGTCAACCAAGGGCATTGGGTATAGTGCTGATATATCTACTTAGCCTAGCCACCTTGTGGTAAACACTACAAATGTCCTGTCTCCACTTAGAAAATGTGTGAGGTAATATCCTTTATTGGACCAACTTCTGTTGGTGGAAGAGACAGACTTTTGAGCTTACGCAGAGCTCTTCTTCTCCCCTTAGGATTTTAAAGTGACATAACTATCACACATTTGTTATCTCACTGTAAAAGTAACTGCTTTTTGTCAGAGAGGACAAAGTTTAAGTCAACAAGGACAGTGACCATGGATAGGCATCAAGTGGGTGACAACTGGTCATTCCAATAGTCAGGCAGATAAAGGGTGGAATGGCAGCATCAAGGGACAAGCAACTGTGACTCTGCCAAGAAGAATTTGGATAGAAGACAAGAACACAAAATGTAGTGTAAAACAAGACAAATCAATGCAACAAGCTTTTCTGGCTAATCACACTTACACAGATGTCAAATTATCTGTATGGCCCACTCTGGTTTCAAAATCATGCTACTTTATCTAAATTATCTGTTGTATTTCTAAGGCATCCATCACCATAGTATTTATCTGCCAATAGCCGAGGATTGTGGTAATAGTGCTAAATTGTTTCTACTTTTACTGCTAAATTATTTTCTCTTTGCTTTTTATTATTGGAATTCACAGGTAAGTGAAAGTGTAGTTCTATAAGCAAAAACTAGAGTAATGTAGTATGTGCAGGTGCTGTGGAAGCTTCAAGACCCAGCATTTTACCTTCAGAGCTGTAACATCTATTGCACTAACAAACCTCTACCCTACACCAAGGCTACTCAAATAGTGTGATCTAATGTATACTAGAGTCTAGAGTGAGAACACACATTTGTGTTTATGACTAACCAAAAGCTTTGACCTTTGATTCCTAGAAGTGAAAGGGTCACACACTAAAAGCACTAGATCATTCCTTTCTAATGGGCTTCTAGTCTGAAATCTGGGGGGGATGAAGGAATGGAAGCTTTTTTACCCCGTTTGTTAGCTATCACTGATCCATTTTAAAATGGGATTGGTAGATTGGAAATAAAAACATTTCAAAGGCTTTTGAAACATAGCTTGTGTGAATATAAACACTCAGTTAACTCTCCACTTTCTTGAAGCAAAATGCGAGTCCTCAACTATTATGAATTCTTCCACTGGTTTTATTTATTTCTAACTAAATTTGGTTTTGGCCTAATCAAGAAATAGCCTAATCTCCTCACTCTTTACTGTCTCCTACTTCATCTTTGATCTCACTGGACAGCCTTTCCTCTTAAGAACATAAGAACGGCCATTATAGGTCAGACCAAAGGTCCATCTAGCCCAGTATCCTGTCTTCCGACTTTGGCCAATGCCAGATGCCTCAGAGGGAATGGTTCTCTATTGCTGCTCAAGGCTATAGGCAGAAATTCTTCATCATAGACTTAAAGCTCTTAGGCTTGTTAAGAATTATTTTAGTATTTTTTTTCCCCTTGGTTACTCTCATCAGCCCAACATTTCGACCAGGAGTTGAAGCTATGACTTCTTGGAGAAGATGGCAGCTACGATGTTGTCTCCAGGTGCAAGTCTCCTTGGTGATAAATTTTTTTCATTGTTTTCTTTTGAGAGTGTGTTTTTTTATCATCTTAACAGTATAGGTGCACCTTTCCAAAATCAATATTCAATTTAATCTCCTCACTGCACATCAGGCCACACAATATAAAGAAAATTTGTCTTAAGCTCCTGAAGTCCCCCCCACTTTTTGAATCACATCCATTTTCTCTGTGTTATTTCTTTCCCGGCCCTCAACCTCCTATATTAAAATTACTTTTTCCCTGATAGCATATTACTTTTCTTTTTATGAGGTAAGCAGTCTTTAATAGCAGAGTTGCACTCTGTGTTGGTGAGATGAAAATTATATCTATTTGATACAGTGGACCTGCTGCCATATGTGTATCAAAAAATACGCTCAAATTCCAAAGCATTCTTTTGTGAAATAATGGACCTATGAATGATATGGAATAATGTCATAGAAAATCAACATTAATATTATCAGGGAAGACTAATTTGGATGTACCACGCTGTTTCTTTGCTAAATGGTTGGAGGTAGCGACTGTTACTATAATGAAACTCCCCGTGTGATGAATTTTTATTTATAAAACAATAGTCACAGATACACATGGAATTTCACAGCTCAGCGATTGTCATCCATCGCCGTTTTATGAGATTTAATCCTGAGTGATTCAATAAAACATCTGCCCTGAATATGTGGTAGGTGAAGTTGCTGTGTTCTCTAGGGCCGGCTCTAGGTTTTTTGCCGTCTCAAGCAAAAAAAATTTTGTTTGCCCCCCACCCCATCCCTGGGCTCCCACCCCGCTGCTGCCCCAGCCCTGGGTTCTCTCCCACCGCACGCCCTGCTGCCCCAGCCCTGGGCTCTCCCCAGCCCCAACTGCACCCTTCTGCTGCCCCAGCCCTGGGTCACTGGTAACTGCTCCCAGGGCAGGTCATTCAGCAGGAATTTTGGATGTGCACAGAACACAGACAGGATTGGTTCCCATATGGTTACAGAACCACAGTAAAATGGAACAATTTTCAGCTTGTATGATTAAAGGATATCTGGATGCATATTATAAAACTGTCCTACATAAATGAAGAAAAGTTGAGGTGCCTTTATTATTCTTTTGTTCCACTCTTTGTTTCTATGGCGAATTTGCCAATGCAATATCACTGTCTTCCTTTGAAACAAATAAAACTTAAAAAAAAAGGCAATGGCTGTTGAAAATAGCAATTCCAGTCCTAATAACCACTGGGAAGCATTTCTTGCTCAATTTTATCCTACTTTTTCTACAGCAAGTTACAGTGGATCAGTATATTTGATTTGAGAGAAATGAAGTAACAGCTACCCAAATTGAACTTGAGCACTCATGAATTTTGAGGGTGTTCAAATCTGGAAAGCAGGTGCTAGATTCCCTTTTTGAATATTGGATAAATCTGGAAAGGAAAAGTCAATTTCTGCTTCCATGGCTCAGAAGTGGAAATTCTCCTGTATGACTGGTACTGTATCTAAAGCTGTCCAGGTCCTCTAGTAGAGCCTCCCCTCCCTTACTTTTCATTTTAAATTCTATTGGATGTACCTCCCATGCTAGGCTTCAGATAGACAGGTGCACTGTCCATTTAGTACACCCAATTCTTTCTTTGGGGGCTACAAGGTGAGGTCACACCAGTATCCCTAATCCAGTCTGGGGATGTCTTCTGAAGGGGATATCTGGGTCAAAGCCTTCTACTCCTTGGGCATACTTGTTCCCCCGTTTACAGTGCCATCTGGTTCTAGCAGTGAGCTCTCCATTCACAGCAAGCTGCAGCATGAGTTGTCAGCTACCTCCCTCCCTCCCCCTCCCTTTCCTGTTGATCACTGCCAAAGGAATGCTGGGAAATATAGTTCTTTCCCTGCTCCAGGGCTGGCTCTATAGGCAGGGAGCTAACCAAGGAACTACAGCTCCCAGGGCCCCCTGTTGATTCTCAGCTCCCATGCTGGATCCCTGCCGCCCTTGCAAATGTGCTGCCCCAAGCACCTGCTTGTTTTGCTGGTGCCTAAAGCCAGACCTGGTGATCTCAGACATACCAGTCAGCCATTCAGCCTCACAAGGAAGGAGAAGGGAAATTAGCGAGTTCTGAAATTGAGTTTTAACCAAGGCATCTAGAACATATATATTTTCGAGGTAAGACTTGACCTTCCAAAACTAATTGCATCTGAGTTCATCATTCCACTAACTCCAAACTTGCATCTAAAATAAGATGTGAGTTCCCCACCTCTCAGAAGATTTTCAATTGTGTTTTGTATTTATATCTAAGAAATGGAGATGAACAAGTTAAATGGGTATATGGAACCTAAAGAGATTTTTTTTATATAAATCAAAACTCTCTTGCTGTAATCATTTTATAATATCAGAGTGCACCTTGACCGTAGGTCATTGGCAGCACAACCAGAGAATAATTAAATTTAATGCATGTGGTTCTCACCATAGAAATATAACATAGTTTTAAAAATCTGGACTCCTAGTTGCAATGTTAACATAGATAATAATGAAGGCAGATAAAAAGTAAGATGTATAACCATAGGAGTGAAACAATGTTCTCAGACAAGAAGATAGAGGATTATGGAGGTGGAGTTAGACAAAGTTATTACAGATGACAGGAGCTAGAGGAGAAGATATTTGCACCAGTGGTGGTAAGAATGTGATAGGGTAAAGGAAGATAACATGAGCGATAATATGTAGTGAAGTAGGAAAAGAAACAAGATCTATGTTTATTATGATCAAGAGACAAAGAAATATTAGGTGAGGCCTGCAGTTCATTAAGGCTTCCTATTTTTGTTTATCTGGTATTTAATGGTAGAAAATAGTCAGAATTGATCAGCAAGAGTGACCATTGAATAGTGATTTAAATCAGGTTTCTTCCCTGCTCTAGCTGAAACATTCCTGTTACTGTCAATTTCACTGTGGGAAGCAATGCAGGTGTCCTAGCAAAGGGGACATATATGGGCCTGGTCTTGATCTTGCACTGGTTTTATACTAGTTTGCATTGACTTCAAAGACACAATGCTGTAACTAGGGTGACCAGATGGCAAGTGTGAAAAATCAGGTCACTGTCTTTTTTCGGGGGTGGGGGTATAGTTGTGCATATAAGGAAAAGCCTCTAATATCAGAACATCTGGTCAACCTAGTTGTAACTGAGACCAGAATCAGGCCCATGAAATGAAAAAGGCATTAAACTACTGGAGAAAAAAAAAACATATGAGAAACAAACAAACAAAACCCCCTCCGCTATGACAACAATAGGACAAAACAGTTATTCTGCTAACAATAGCATATCCTATTTATACTAGGACTGCAGTGCTTTAAACTTTAATTATTTAAAATTATTTGTAATACCTTTTCTTTAGAGCCCCACAAGTTGTGCAGCTCAATAAACTACCTACAACTGAACCGGAGATGGCCTGGTAGGCTTTTTTTTTCTCCTCTTACATACTGTTTTAGGTCTTAACTTCCTGAAACCAAACAAAGACACAACACAACCCTTGTTCCAAATTCCAAAACGTTAATGTTTCTTGCAGTTTGCTTTTACAGTCTCTAATACCAGTGTCTAAAATCATCTAAATCTTCAAATCCTGCATTTCTCTTTCAGATCTAAACCTTGAACACCTTATGAAATATTAGTGAAAATGAAGGGATAGTCAGAGAGTTGATGACCTGATAGACCATTGAACAGTCCCTCTCAGTTCACATTCAACTGTTTCTTCTACCATCAAACTAGACAAAAAATGTTCTCCAGTGCACTTGTTACTTATATTCCACAAACTTTTAAACCAAGAGAGAAAACCCATAACCATTTAAAATTTTTATCATAAATGTAGCTACCAAACTATTACCAAAGTTTCACTAAGCTAAACCACTTCTCCACAGCACCATCTTGTGACATTAGCTGCAGTCCAACATATCATTTAGACCCATGTTAACCTTTAAGAGTAAGTAATCCCATTGACTTTAATTGGATTATTCACACACAAAGTTAAGCACCTGATTAAGTGCTTTGTAGGACAGTGGGCACTGAGAGGTTGTCATTAGATCCAAGCTTCTAGAATCTTCCCAGTAACACTTCTACAACCTTATAAAAGATGTTCGTACTCACGTAGCCCAGAGGTAGATAAAGCAGTCTCAAGACATTTCACACCTCTTTATTCATGCACACATTAAAAAGTTGTTAATACAAAATAGGGGTATAATTAAAACTCTCAAAAATATTATGTCATAAATAAATTCCTTTACTTCCAGTACATTTAATCCAGATTCTTCAATCAAAGGGAAAATCCCCAGTCACCACAGTCCTCTTCACCCATCTGGGAATTGAATTAAACCAATACAATTTCCTATGTCCTTAGTTGAAATGCCCTAATCTTTTCCTGGCTAGCCCCCTGGCAAAAAAGGACCTCTTCTAGATTAAACTTTAAGACCGTAACCTTGCTAAAAAAATTCTTTGCTAGAAGGAAAAAACAGTAATGGGGAAAGGGAAAAACACAACTCTAGAGAATGTTTTCCCCAAATGAAGATTTTTATTGCAAGTACAGGTAGACTGTATTCCTGCTTCACCACCACAAGTGGGCCCAACAAAATCACTTTTCTAAGCAACCCAACTGCTCTTTCAGTTTTTAGCTCTTAGGTAGCAACTCTACCTCAACTCAACCAAATTATATCCTTAGAATGTTTATTTATTAAGATGTACAAATCTTTGAGTCAAGCTGTATGAAGAGTTCATGGACAATAACCAGAGTTTTTAAAATCTGAGTACCCCCCCACCCAGCTAGCTGAAACAGTAACATAGGTTCAATCATAGCAAAAACATACAAAATCATGAAGATGTGAAAGTACCATTGGTCAATGCTGTAGCAAAGATGCTTTGTGAAGGTTAATAGCGATTTGCATTCCACACCAACTGACTTAAGGGGGACAGAAGAATCGCACTGGGATGAGCAGGGGAGAAACTGAGCAGAGAAAGCTTCTGGAGACCTGCTTCTTTCCTCACTGGAGCAACTCAAGCCCAACTTGTACAGAATATAGATTCCCATAAAGAACAGCTTCCCAGGCTGAGGCATTTAAGCTCCTTCACTATGAAGATCATCCCAAGTACACAGATATTATTTTGATGTGTCCTATGTTTAGACAGCTTTCTAACCATCAATAAAGAGAGAAGACTCCCTCACTGAGGTGTTCACCCTAATTTGGAACACAGTGGATCCTAGAACAACTCTTCACCCTGCAAAAGTATGATATCCATGACTCTTGTTCTTCTGTAATGTTTGTCCATATCTTGGTACATGGTCTCTCTCCCTTTGTGATCCCAACACAAATCTTGTCCCATTGCCTGGGAGATTAGCCCAGTAGAGCTATTCTTGCTCCACTGACAAAATGGCTTGGCATGCTGAAGATTATGATTATCCTGGCATCCAACCTCTTTCTGAGAGCAACCTGTCTCTCAACGTTGATAGTGAAAGCATAGAAAAGAATGAAATGTTTTGCCTAGAAGGACTTTCATTGGTTGAATTTCAAAGTTTTAAAGCAATTTAATCTTTTAACTAAAGTAAATAACTAACTTCTGAAATGACATAACCTTTATTTCATATACAGTGTGAGTTATCCCCCCTAGATATGTGAATTTCTCATTATATTATTTTTTCTCTTTAAAATAATTCAGAAATATAAAATGTTGATACTCTGATAAAGCCAAGCAGTCAGTTCTAACTTGTGACTGAGCACTTGAATGATTTATCTCAAAGCTCCACTAAATCTGACTTCAACTGATCATCTCTAAGGTTTTGCACTCAAAAAAACAGAAAACAAAATCTCATCCCATTTTTCTCAGGAGTCAAGATCAGGAAGTTAAAGGTCCCAAGGCATCCCCAGGTGAGACTTCACTGAATTCATTGGTGTTTCAAGAGGGAAGAATTTGGCCCAAGATCATTAAAAAACCTAGATACGGACAAATCAAAATGAAGTGTATTCTTTATAACTATTCCAGTGATAACATCTATTGAATTTGCTCCAGGGGTGAACATTCATGTAGGGGATTCATTTCTTATCCTACGCAGCAACAAAAACATTTGACATAATCTAATATAAGACTATATACACATAGTATATAATCACAAATTCCTAAGCCTCATAGCACAATATACTGTATGCTATTCAGCTCAATTTCAAACATGGTAATCTTAATAGTACCTACAAACCGTATGTTTGGACACCACATAATATGCTGATTTATGCCCTTGAATACATGCATGATTATACAAGGAGCACAAGAATTAACCATTACAGGCTTAACTGTAACTTCATTTTAGATTCCCTTTCACATTCCCTTACATGGTTACCCATGGGAAAGACTTGTCAGCGCTTTAACATGGCTTGTGTGGTCCTGGCGCTCTAAAAAAACCACCTCCCCAAGAGCATAGCTACCAGCGCTGGGAGCCCGGTTCCCAGCGTTGGTGTGCTGTCTACAGTAATGCTTTACAATGCTGAAACTTACCCTGAGTGAGAAAGTTGCAGTGCTGTAAATTGCCAGCATAGACAAGCCCTAAGAATGGGTGCTTGAGAAAGAGAGGGATACAAATGAATTTCAGAAGGTAGGAATGGAACATTTTCTAGTTCCTTCTCTGCTATATTAACTTATTTTACTTTCCTTTTATAAATACTATCCCTTGTGATAAATACCTTGCTGGGTACAGCTCATTCTCCCTCCCCCTCCACTAAGTCATTTTACCAGCTTATATAGATTATAATTTATAAAAATTAATATGTTGATATATGCATCAATTATCCCTATGTATGCACAATGTAATATGCTAATTTATGTGCTATATTTATACACCAATTTAGAACACTGTAAGGGCAGGATTAATTTTCACTGTCTTCACAATGTCAAATTCTGCCTCAGCAGAAAGTTAAGATAGAGGTTAGATTAAAAAAAAGTAAGTATAAGTTGGGTAACAAACATGTAAACACAGTAGAATCTTGATTTTATTAAAACTAATCTTATGAATGACCAATTATACAAACCATTTTTTCAAAACCAAAAAAAAAAAACCCACAACAAAAGCGATGTTGATGAAGAACAAGTCGACAATCCTTCACATTCTGATGCCTGCAATGATTGGGAAATCAGTTTGTGCTGGTCTGAAGGACAAGAAGAAAATGATGCAGGTCACAATACTGCAACATATACACCGTACCTACTGTAACTTTGAGATGTTTGGTTGTATTAACTTTTTGATTTTATCAGCTTCTCAGTCCCCACTTAGTTCATGAAAGAGGGGCTTTCCTGTAGTGCTATAACTCTGTGTGGCGCTTTATAGAGATTTTTTAAAGACAGGATCCCTGCTCCAAAGACCTGACAAACATAGTACATAAAGTAACATAAAAAGGAAGGGGGTGAAGATATAAGAAGTGAGAAATGGAGCTGTGTGAAATGTCTAAGACTGCGTATGGGCTTCGGAGGCCAGGGTGGCGGAACTGGAGGAGCTAAGGTAGGCAGAGAGGTATGTTGATGAGGCTTTCCAGGACACTGTAGATTTGTCCCACCTCCGGTCAGACAGCCCCTGTGCTGTTAAGGAGGATGAAAGGCTCAGAGAAGGAGAGCAGTCAACGGGAGCAGAGGGAAACCTTCCCATGGTTGGGACCCTCCTTCCAGATGATGTTGAGGTATCCTCTCGCACTGAGGTTACCTATCCGGGGGAGGAAACTCCAGTCATTAGGAAAAGGCAGATGTTAGTAATGGGAGATTCAATCATTAGAAACCTAGATAGCTGGGTTTGTGATGACCGGGAGAACCATATGGTGACTTGCCTGCCTGCTGCGAAGGTTGCGGATCTCTGGAGGCATCTAGATAGACTTATATGTAGTGCTGGGGAGGACCCGGTGGTCATGGTACATGTAGGTACCAATGACATAGAGAAGGGTAGGAAAGATGTCCCGGAAGCCAAATTTAGGCTGCTAGGAAAGAGACTGAAATCCAGGACTTCTATGGTGGCATTCTAAGAAATGCTTCCAGTTCCATGCGCAGGGCCAGGTAGGCAGGAAGAGCTTAAGAGCCTCAATGCATGGATGAGACAATGGTGTAGGGAGGAAGGGTTTAGATTTATTAGGAACTGGGGAAACTTTTGGGATAGGGGGAGCCTATACAGGAAGGATGTGCTCCACCTAAACCAAAGTGGATCCAGACTGCTGGCACTTAACATTAAAAAGATTGCAGAGCAGTTTTTAAACTAAGAGATGGGGGAAAGCTGATTGCTGCAGAGGAACACATGGATTGGACAGAGACTTCTCTTAGAGGAGAGTCTATTGATAGAGATTCTCTAGGTTTTAGTCAGGAGGAGAGGATGGGAGAGGATGGAAGAGGATAAAGGATGGGCCAGATCAGACGAGAAACATTCACATAAAAAAGAATCCAACACATCAGAAAAGGGCAGACAGACAAGTTTTTAAAGTGCTGTACACAAATGCTAGAAGTCTAAATAATAAGATGGGTGAACTAGAGTGCCTCATGTTAAAGGAGGATATCAATGGGATACAATCATTCCAGGGTACAAAATATATCTGAAGGATAGAACAAGGGGGGAGCAGGGGAGTGGCACTATATGTGAAAGAAAATGTAGAATCAAATGAAGTAAAAATCTTAAATGAATCCACATATGCCATAAAATCTCTATGGATAGTAATTCCATGCTCTAATAAGAATATAACAGTAGGGATCTATTATCCACCACCTGACCAGGACAGTGATAGTGACTATGAAATGCTAAGGGAGATTAGAGAGGCTTTCAAAATAAAGAACTCAATAATAGTGGGGGATTTCAATTATCCCCATATTGGCTGGGTACATGTAACCTCAGGACGAAATGCAGAGACAAAATTTCTACATACTTTAAATGACTGCTTCTTGGAGCAGCTGGTATAGGAACCCACAAGGAGAGAGGCAATTCTCGACTTAGCCCTGAGTGTGGCGCAGGATCTGGTCCAAGAGGTAACTATAACAGGACCGCTTGGAAATAGTGACCATAATATAATAACATTTAACATTCCTGTGGTGGGGCGAACACCTCAACAGCCCAACACTGTGGCATTTAATTTCAGAAAGGGGAACTATGCAAAAATGAGGAGGTTAGTTAAACAGAAATAAAAAGTTAGTGACTATAGTGAAATCCCTGCAAGCTGCATGGACACTTTTCAAAAACACCATAATAGAGGCCAAACTTAAATGTATACCCCAAATTAAAAAACACAATAAAAGAACTAAAAAAGAGCCACCGTGGCTTAACAACTATGTAGAAGAAGCAGTGAGAGATAAAAAGGCATCTTTTAAAAAGTGGAAGTCAAATCCTACTAAGGTAAATAGAAAGGAACATAAACACTGCTAAATTAGGTGTAAAAATGTAATAAGAAAAGCCAAAAAGGAGTTTGAAGAATAGCTAGCCAAAAACTCAAAAGGTAATAACAAAATGTTTTTTAAGTACCTCAGAAGCAGGAAGCTTGCTAAACAACCAATGGGGCCCCTGGACGATCAAGATAAAAAAGGAGCACTTAAAGATGATAAAGTCATTGCCGAGAAACTAAATGAATTCTTTGCTTCAGTCTTCATGGCTGAGGATGTTAGGGAAATTCCCAAACCTGAGCCATCCTTTGTATGTGACAAATCTGAGGAATTGTCACAGATTGAAATGTCATTAGAGGAGGTTTTGGAATTAATTGATAAACTTAACAATAACAAGTCACCGGGACCAGATGGCATTCACCCAAGAGTTCTGAAAGAACTCAAATGTGAAATTTCGGAACTATTAACTATGGTTTGTAACCTGTCCTTTAAATCAGCTTCTGTACCCAATGACTGGAACATAGCTAATGTAACACTAATATTTAAAAAGGGCTCTAGAGGTGATCCCAGCAATTACAGACTGGTAAGTCTAAAGTCAGTACCAGGCAAATTAGTTGAAACAATAGTAAAAAATAAAATTGTCAGACACATAGAAGAAGATAAATTGTTGGGCAAAAGTCAACATGGTTTCTGTAAAGGGAAATCATGTCTTACTAATCTATTAGAGTTCTTTGAAGGGGTCAACAAACATGTGGACAAGGGGGATCCAGTGGATATAGTGTACTTAGATTTTCAGAAAGCCTTTGACAAGGTCCCTCACCAAAAGGCTCTTATGTAAATTAAGTTGTCATGGGATAAGAGGAAAGATCCTTTCATGGATTGAGAACTGGTTAAAAGACAGGGAACAAAGGGTAGGAATAAATGGTAAATTTTCAGAATGGAGATGGGTAACTAGTGGTGTCCCCCAAGGGTCAGTCCTAGGACCAATCCTATTCTACTTTTTCATAAATGATCTGGAGAAAGGGTTAAACAGTGAGGTGGCAAAGTTTGCAGATGATACTAAACTGCTCAAGATAGTTAAGACCAAAGTAGACTGTGAAGAACTTCAAAAAGATCTCACAAAACTAAGTGATTGGGCAACAAAATGGCAAATGAAATTTAATGTGGATAAATGTAAAGTAATGCACACTGGAAAAAATAACCCCAACTATACATAAAATATGATGGGGGGCTAATTTAGCTACAACTAATCAGGAAAAAGATCTTGGAGTCATTGTGGATAGTTCTCTGAAACCGTCCACGAAGTGTACAGCGGCAGTCAAAAAAGCAAACAGAATGTTAGGAATCATTAAAAAGGGGATAGAGAATAAGATGGAGAATATCTTATTGCCCTTATATAAATCCATGGTATGCCCCCAACTTGAATATTGCGTATAGATGTGGTCTCCTCATCTCAAAAAAGATATATAGGCATTAGAAAAGGTTCAGAGAAGGGCAACTAAAATGATTAGGGGTTTGGAACGCGTCCCATATGAGGAAAGATTTAAGAGGCTAGGATTTTCAGCTTGGAAAAGAGGAGACTCATGAGTGGTATGGAGAAAGTGAATAAGGAAAAGTTATTTACTTGTTCCCATAATATAAGAACTAGGAGCCACCAAATGAAATTAATGGGCAGCAGGTTTAAAACAAATAAAAGGAAGTTCTTCTTCACACAGCACACAGTCAACCTGTGGAACTCCTTGCCTGGGGAGGTTGTGAAGGCTAGGACTATAACAGGGTTTAAAAGAGAACTAGATAAATTCATGGAGGTTAAGTCCATTAATGGCTATTAGTCAGGAGGGGTAAGGAATGGTGTCCCTAGTCTCTGTTTGTCAGAGGGTGGAGATGGATGACAGGATTGAGATCACTTGATCATTGCCTGTTAGGTTCACTCCCTCTGGGGCACCTGGCATTGACCACCATCGGCAGACAGGATGCTGGGCTGGATGGACCCTTGGTCTGACCCAGTATGGCCATTCTTATGTTCTTATGTTATGTTCTTATGTTTCAACAAATAGTTTATCCACCAAAAAATGCAGTTTCTGGTCAACCAAAATTTGATACAATTTTTTTTAGATGCAACATTTTCATGCTAGATTCATAAGGAGTTTAGGTGCCCCTCACAAAATAATGATAGTGGAAGTGGTGGCTTTCCTACCCTGACCTGTTATTCCCAATAGCCCAGTGGGTAGGGCACTCACTGGAGATGTGGGAGAAAGAAGTTCAAATCCCCTCTTGAATAGCACGTGGGCCAGAGAGAGGAAAGTCTCCATGAGCCTGGTGGGCAGAACTGGCATTTGGGAAGTGGAAGAACCAAGTGAAAGTCTCTGCTGATATGATTATTTATACACAGTGGAACAACTTCAATAGGAGACACTGAGATAGGCTTTTCCCATACTGCTCCATAGGCTGGTGGTTAGGATGCTGACCTGGGAAGGGGAATATTTGTGTTCAAGTTCCTGCTACAGAGAGGGATTTGAACCTGTAACCCCCACATTCCAAGTGAATGCCTTAAGTACTGGGCTACTGGGGATAAAAGAGGTCCTACCACATGCTCCTCCAGTTGTTTTGTGCATGTAGCCCTTCATTTCCTTTGCTTTTATCTTTAAAAAGTTTAAAATGACCAGAAGCAAAATGTTTCATTCAACCCAAACCAAAATTTCTGTTGACTTTTTTGATTTGCCAAAAAAAAATCAGTTTCAGTTCAACTCAATGCAAAACTTTTTTATTTTATTTTTCAGAACTGCTAGTGAACCAACAATTCAATTATTTGCACAGCTCTATGGATAGCTAAAACTATGAATAATATGAGACATACAGTAAGCAAGATCTGATATTTTTAAGTAGAGACTGAGCTGGAGTCAAAGAGGAAGCCACAGCATAGGGGTCAAAGTCAATGGTGGAAAGTAAGTGGCATATAGAGGGAGAAAGTATAATTTGTTGGCTAGGAAATAGAGAGGCAACTAGAACAAACATCATGGAAGCAAACTTGGATCTACTATATATGTAGGTTAAGTATTACTTACCATTCCTTAATTCTTAACAAACAAAGGGAGTTTGCACTGGTTTGAACATCTCAAAGAGAGAAGAGGAGTTTTAATTAAAGTATATAAAACCTTGAATGGAGCAACCAGCATGAACTTGTGCTACAAAACATAAATAATTGGGCAAAGACTTAAGTGGGAACTAAAGAAGAAAGAAATTAGAAGCAGAAGGCAGGAAACTGCTTTTTTTTTTAATTTAAGAGAATCATCTGTGCATAGAGTGACCTGAGAGGGATGATGTTAGAGGAAAGCACACTGAAATAATTAAAAGCAATTTTCTAACTGGCATTTTAGGGGAAGGAAGAATGAAAGAGGGGATTATGATGGACCGAATGGCATGGAGACATTCACAAAGAAAAAATCCTCACCTTAGGGAATGGGGTTAAACAGCAGAATTATCAGGTTTATAAAAATGGTTCTGTGGCTTTACAAATTGGATTTCTATATTGAACACACATTCCTGTTGCACCCAGGGGTCTTCATTCAGCCCTACATGGACAATCTGCATCAGATGAGATGTAGAACTGCTGCAGTCACCCTCCACTAGTGTGAGTAGATCTTAACTGTAGCTGAGGTCTCACAGGAAACTTACTGGATGGGGCTGCTCTCTAGTGCTCTCATGCATTTCATACCACATCAGCCACATCTACTTTGTAGGCCACACCAAACAGCCTTCCATTCCAGAATGCAGTATGAGCTGCAGATGGAAAGTGCCTCTGTGAATCTGTGGCCAGAAATTAAGCTACTGCTGCTATCAGTAGGAACTCTTTGGGCGTAAGTGTGCATGCAGTGAATGTGAGGAATAATATTATCTAAGGAAACTGGTAAGAGTGAGGTGCAGTGAGAGAGAGACAGAGAGAGGAGGAGGAAGGGAAGGGAGTTCAAGGACTGTATCTGTATCCAGACATGCAGAAGTCACAAGGTGGGAGGGAAAGGACAACAATCTAGTTCAAAATGTTAGTGCCCAAAAGGATAATCTCCTTCAGCCCTTGTAAAAGAAAGGATTCATTATTTTGTTCTGCACTTTATTCTATCTTCTCATCAGAAATACTGTGAGAGGAATATGGGGGAACCCAGACATATCCTTTGCAATGGACAGAGTAGAATATGGTTCTTCAAGGAGAATAAGGAGAAAAGTCCATCTGCTAGTAAAGAAAGATCTTTTTATTTTTTTTTTACCTAACCCAATGTAGACATTGCTCACAATTCATCTGTATGAAAATTTGATCTCTGGTAGTGCTTCCAGCCAAGGTCATTCATGTCTGCAGTGATCAGTTGGGTATGTACCGCTGAACATATAAAATAATAGGATCAGTTATTATAAAGCAGTTAAACTACTCATACATTACTCCCTAAAATAAATATTTACAAAGTAAATTGTCTGCCAACTGACAGTTTGAGACATCGTTGTACCCATTGTGTGACACATGTCCCCTGCCCCATATAGGTGCTAAAGCTGCTGAGAGAGACACTAAGGACAAAATCATGTCCTCTCCTCTATAGTGGTGGAAAGGGGCACAGGACACCTCTTTCCAGTCCCCCCCCACATGCACCAGTAAAACAGGATTCAAGCAAGCACTAGGCAGAGGACACAGACTAATGCACTACAGCCTCAAGAGGGTGTGGATTACAAGCCTAGCTTGCCTACAAAACATGATATCCCTGTATGACTACAGCAAAGCAGCAGGTGCCAAAAAGGACTCACTCTTCTTTTTGAGCAGTAATACGGAGCCAGATCCTAAGCCAATTAAAGACTTTAATGAGTTTTGGATTAGGCCTAAAACACACTACACAACACCTGTTCTCTGCCTCTATGAGTCATCCTGCCTGCAACTGACTGGAAAGCAAAGGGACCCTCCATACTGCCACTATTGTAAGGGCAGGACCTTGCCCTACATCATAAAAAAGAGAATACTAGATTAACATGGAAGAGATAACCATATAGTACTCCTTCCCCCTTCCTTCAAATAATGAGACTATTCAAGCTAAAGTACACAACCCTACAATGCAAGCTCATCACTCCAAGGTTAATTGAAATGTGAGCAGAATACAATACACTGAGCACAGGATCCTTTTGTAAGTTTATTTCTTTTCTCGTGACAATAGAAATGACATATTTTTAGCTCCTTTATTCGGTTAAGGAACACAACAGAACATTTCAAGAACAAAACAGGTCATCGTTTTTCATTGACTTATTTACTCAACTTTTTTTTAATTCAATTGAGTACAGTTGGGGAATTTTTATTCAGCATGACACATTTACTGAGCTCAGTACACAAGATAGCAAAGAAGACACAATGGGCTGAAATAAACTAACCTCTTGTACTACTTGGGCATTCCTGGTTCACTCATCAAGTATAAAAAATTTCAAATGCATAAATACACACATACACTATACATACACACTCAAGCACAAACTGCTGAAAGACAAGCTTATTGAATAGACTACTCAACAGAGTATTTTCACATACCTCAAAGAGATTGATTCTATCATCAGTCAGAGTAAATCAATATTTATGTCAGCCAAGAAATCTGACTAATGTTAGAATTTATTGAATAGGCAACTGAATCTTAGATACAAAATTAAATAAAAGTAATACAGGACAAGTAATAAATACAGCAGGTACAACAGAAACCACTTCAAAGGAAGATCTATTTCCTTGTGGCTCCTTCAAACTACAAGACAGATCTCCAAACAGTACAGCAACATTTAATGCCCTGAGGACTAGACTCGATGACCTCTCGAGGTCCCTTTCAGTCCTTGAATCTATGAATCTATGAATTACCAGTCATAATCCTTTATCATGGTTTATTTTTTCTCTCAATATTTATGTAATTTTTAAAAGAACATTAGGGTCATCATCCTGCAATTGTTCCCCAAACACAGCTCTCTGAAGTCAAGGGGTCTCCATGCAGCAGAGATTTAATTACCCTTATACTGTTCCACCATTTAATAACTAAAGGTATTTAGGTGCCTAAAGATTCTTATTTGTTCCTAGTGGGATTTTCGAAAGCACCTAGGCACCTAACTTCCATGTATTTCATGCACCGAGATACATTTGCAAATTCTCCTAGATGCCCAATCTGCATCTTTATATATCAAATACCTTTTTATCCCAATTTGCGATGGAGAAAAAAAAATTAAATCTCAAAAAATTTCACAGGATGGGAAAACTATTTCCTGCCCAGCTCCAGTTCCAATATAATATCTACCTGTTCAAATGCAAACAAGTTAGAAAAATGGAGATGATCAACTACAAGAATAAAGGGGAGTGAGGTAGGGAAAAGTAAACATGGTGCTAAACAGGATCTTGCTAAAAACATCCTGGGGGGGCTTAAGAAGCTTTTTTAAGTGGGGGAAAGAAACTGAGATGGATTTTAAGGAAAAGAGGGATGAGTAAACCTTATTTCTAGGTGTTCACAATTTCTCTTCTCAATTAACATTTTATTCCAATATCTTCCTTGTTGATAAATTTAAGCTCTCAGATGGGCAGTTTCCTAGTTCTTCCTTCAATCTTTTCTTAAATATTAAGTTTTGCCCACCTCCTCTTGTTTCCAAAGAAGATTGTAATATATCACTATTTCACATTCCCCATTTCCTGGGGAAATCAGAGCTAGATCCTGTCTGGCCTTGCTGTTTTCTCAGCTTTCACTCTATAAACCTTTTTATAATTTATTGATTTTCTAGCAAAACATCTCCTCCTCTTAGCAAACATATGTTGGTTTATAGACAAAATACTGTACGCATTTAATTATTTTTTATACAATGTCTCAGCACATCCTACAAGGTTTGCCAGTAACATCTTAGTCCTTATGTAGTTTAAGCATTTTTTTTTTTAATTTATCACAGCTACTAGTACATTCTTTGTTTAATTTTCAAATACCTTTCTTAGCCTTCACTGTTTTATGCACCTGCTTGATCATCCACACTGGTCCTTTTCATACTCCCAGTAGACACATGCATACCCTTGAATATACACTAATCAATCATCCAACAGTTCTTTCTCTTTTATGTTATTTGTTTCTCTGTTTAATATTGTCTCATGGATTACCATGGCCCCCTTTATCTCATCAAATCCCCTCCTACTCCACTGCGAGCCCCCCCCTCAGCTAACCCATTTCCCATCCAACAGCTCCTGCATTCTACACTTGACTTTTCAGCACCTCCCGCTGTTCCAGATGTCATTTCTTTAGATACTGTAGCTTTGCTAACAAACACAGTTTACTCAAGACTGTCAACTCACTGCTGTCGCAGACCAGTACAATACAGAGACAGAGGCTCAAGAAATGATACAGTTGTGAGATTCATTACAAAGTCAGATGAGCTCTTTGTCATTTAAGTAGATAGGAGAGACTGACATTAAAATATGGTTCATTAAAAGTGAATTTGAGTCTTGCCACTCATGGTACCAAAACATCTGGAGATGATCTAATTTGTACTGGAGTGCCTTAGAAAATATTTGATCGTCTAACTAAACACTGGGGATTTGGCAAGTAAAAAGCTGCAGCTTTTCTACTGCTATACATTTGGAGAGGATTTATTGCTTTGAATTCCACAGTACCATCAACCAAGAGACCCCTGGATTGAGTTCCTGTCCCTGTTAACATGTTATTATTCCTAAAAGCAACACATTCCAGAAAACACTGCAAATTGTGTGTTTGCTTGGACAAATATTGACAATTAGTCCAGGCAAATAAGCAGTTAAATAGCTCAGCTGCCCTGTATCCTTTTCCCAGATTTGTCATTTCTGTCTAGATAAGAAAGCAAAAAACCAAAGTCAGGGAAGAGAAACACAGGAAATGTGCAAGAGAATCCTACAGATAGGTATGCCATGGAACTGTCTTTTCTTGTCCTCGCATCTCAAAAATACTGAGAGATCTAGTCTAAATATCATTTTATTCTTCTTCTATATTTTGAAAGGCTGATGTTATTTACATGGTGTTCCATATCATCCTTGACCTTCACATTTTATATTCCTACGTAGCATCTCCGTGAAGCGTTAAGTGGCAGCTCCTGGATAAAGTTAAGCAAACATTTTAAACACTTTTGTGCAGAGCTGGCAAGCAAACTCAAAGAACCCTTATGGCATGACAGCCAAATTCTCAACGCGCTTGTGCGCCAGTCAATGACTCCTACCCATTAACGAAAATAATTAAGCACATATTTGTGCAACGTCTAAGTACATTAGCAAGGAAAAACATTTCCAAGGAAAGCAACAAGACCAGGTTGTATGCTGTGAGAATTATGCTGAAAATCAGTGCCATAATCTCCCACCAGCACAGGCATGTACAATACCTGTGCAATTCTGTGCTTATTTTACACATACTGTTACCATTATTTGTGAATGTAGCTGAAAACGTTTACACAAGCTGCACATAGATAATGATCAAGGACTGAGACTATAACCAGAGCCAATACCCAGTTCTAAAAATTAACAGTGCCATCTTACGGGGGGGAGGCTGCTAAACCCAGGCTTGTGAGTTCAATCCTTGAGGGGGCCACTTGGGGATCTGGGGCAAAATCAGTACTTGGTCCTGCTAGTGAAGGCAGGGGGCTGGACTCAATGACCTTTCAAGGTCTCTTCCAGTTCTATGAGATGGGATATCTCCATTAATTATTATTATTATAAAGCTGGATATTTTAAGGCCAGATTTTCATAAAACAAGGACTACTATCTATAATGCAGCTACTTTTGTACATACATTTACTGCAAAACTGGAACTATTCTGTGCATATATACCTAGATTCTGTATACAGCCATCCCTGAATTTCACATGCACCAGAAGTAAAGACACATGCAAAAACAGGCCTCTTTTTAAACATCAGGCCCTTAACCTGGCAGCCTCTATAAGACATGTTGTAAGTTCACATTCAGTCATTTTCATTGTGATCCCTTATTTATAAGATTTTATTTAAAAAAATCTTACGGGAAATGTGCTCTAGGCTAAGCTTGGTGCTCAGGAGGTCAGCCCAGAGCAGTTTTTAAAAATTTAAAAATGACAAAAACAAAGCAAGCCACCTCTACTTTAAAAAAAACCCTGCTTATTGGGAAAGATTTAACATAGTTTATAAATCATGAATGTACAAGCCTCAGAAATACAATGTCAAATATTAGTGCATCAATTTTTGTTCAGATACTTTACACAAGACAGAACAGAAAGCAGGTTACCAGTCTGGGATGCTCATAATGTTCCTGTCAATTAAGATTTTTTTTTTTAACCATTAAACATTTTAGATCATTAAACAATGGATGTTTTCATCTTAAAAAAATAAAAATCTGATGCCAATAGAGTTATGTTTGCCTTTCATATAAGTCCTGTTTGTGCTTCACTTTAACAGGCCCTACCTCAGTATCCCACCTAACTTACATGGAGTCTTACACCTCAAATTGTGCCACTAAATTCAATTCAGGGAATAAGGTCCCACTCAATGTACAACAAATGTTTTAAAAAAATCTCATTCTGAAGAGAGTCAGAGAAATTAAAGCAACTGCTGTATACTCTACATGCCAAGTCAATTGTTTTAAAACATTTATTACGTGTTAATCTTTGAGCTCTGCCACTTTTCAAATGTGCCAATATGCAAGCTTTCAAGTCTTGCTGTAATCTCAATAAGACAAAACACCTCACACTGGTAAGGTAGGATCAGTTGCTCTCTTGAAATGCAGAAACATATATATGACCAAAATAAGTTAATTGGACAGTTAACTTCAATAGATTTGCCCCCGTAACTGAAAGCAGAATGTGTCCCTTTGAACCATATATTTATCATGAAGTTAATTCCAGTACATTTTTGAATGTGTAAATATATCTTTTCCTAGTTTGAGAACACTTGCTTCTATATCACTGGACAAAGGAAGAAGTTAAATTGTTCAATATCTCTTCTTAACGTTTCAGACAATATGACTCCCTATTGATTTTCCTGCTGATGTTCTGGTGGGGTACAACAGAAAGAAACAAGTATTTTATGCTTTACTAAAGTAAGTAAACACTGAAAGTACAGAATAAGACCTTGGAAGAACAGTAGCAAAGAAATGTAAAGAATCACCACTATCACCGGTTTTATTGTCAGCAAAAGTACTGGGTCAAATCCTCAGTTGAAATCAACTGGAGCTATGCAGATTTACACCAGCTGAATATTTGGTCCATTCTGTGTAAATGTTAGGGATTGTCTTATGAAGAGTAAGAAATCTGATTTTAGCATTACTAAACGTTCCCTATTCAAGTCTAAAGTGCTTAAACTCTGGAATTTGTCTATGATCATTGTGAAGGGCCAAATTGCGCCCAGACCTTACATGGGTGTTTGAGACGGGAAGGAGGCACAAGGAGGTTTCCTTTTCCACTTGCCTGATTTGCAGAAAGGATAGTAGGCACAGGTTCAGCCCCTACACTTAATTGCTAAATCCTAGGGCCTCTGGAGCTACAATTGAGCCCCAAAGAAGTGGCGATGTTGGGGTGGAAAAAGGTCCCCTTGCACGCTAGACCTCAAAATGGAACTGGCATCCAAAGGGGAGAAAGCAGCACTCTGGAACAGGTACTGAATGTGCTTGCTTTCTCTGAATGCTAGGGAGCTCGAAGCGGAATTCTGTCTCTAGAGGCAGTGTGGCCCTGAATCAATCCCATAGAAAAATAGCCAATATTTGGTAACATTCTGACCACAGCAATAAAACCATGACCGTATGCATGATAGACTTGATCCAAAGCCCATTCAAATCACTGTGAGTCATTCCAGTGAGTTCAGTGTGCTTTGGATCAGGCGCTACATGTACGGTGTAGTGCTGAAAATATTATTTATTATGCTGCTCTCTCATGCCTTGTTTGTTTTTAATATTCCTTTCTTCCTTGACTTTTCTGGTGGCTGAAAGAACTGCACATTAAAAAAAACCTTAAGGAGATATTACGGACATCTCCACACAGAAAATCTCCCTTTGAATGAATGCAGAGGAAGTTGGAAGAATTATATGGTTTTATTAACTATAATTTATTTTTAAGTTTCCAAAATAAATTTAGAAACATGTGTGAAAATAGTATGGGCTGTTGTTTGCAAACTGACCAACAGTACAATTACTGAGAGCACTAATCCATCTTCTGAGTTATTTATTTGTATTACAGTAGCGTCAAGAGGCTGCTCCAGGCGAGATCAGGGCCCTATTAGGTTAAGCAGTGTGCAAACACATAATGAGAGAAGAGAGCTCCTGTACAGTAGGGCTTACAAGCTATACAGACAATGTGTGCCAAGTGGTAGGACAAAGGAAGTATTTCCCCCCATTACAGATGGGGGGACTGAAGCAATGAGAGACTAAGTAACAGACATAAGTGTCAGAGCTGGGAATTGAAACCATAACTACAGTCCCAGTTCAGTGCCTTAGTCACTTTCAATGTAACATTGTTACCACTGCTACTTTAAAAGATCAATAGGACTAGTAAAATAAATACCAACTGGGTTGGATGGCAAGAGCAGTAAAAACTTACCCATGGGTTAAAATGCCTTTTTCAATTATCCTTATTGCCTAAAGCCTTAATGAACATTTTTACTATTTTAATGTACAAGCAAGATTTTGCAGCTGTTGCCCCAAATCCAGTCAATATTTGTATATTACTTTCATGAGTTGCTGATAATAACTTAAATCCTAAAGGACAAGCTGTGTCTTCAGAATCAAATGTGTGGTTCCCATTGACTTCACAGTCACCAGTGAAAGTACATCATTTTCTTCCGCTGCTTTGCCTTTCTATTTTTAGCATGGAAAGTTAGGATTTTTTGTTTGTTTGTTTTTCATACTTTTCAAATAAGTCCTATATGGAGAGGTGGTGTTTGGTGCCCCAGCAAGCAGCTCAGATGCTTTGAAATATACTAGAGTCCAGCTGTGAATGTAGATTGAAGGATAAGTCAAATACCAACCGGCTGTGATTTATAGGATTTGTATTGGTTTTACAGGCCTTGTGAAAAACATGAGATTAGATTGTTTGTCAATGCGCAGGTATGGACAAGCAAGTTTACCAATAACTGTAAATGAATCATTAGTCTGGATCACCACTTAACTCTTGGGAGACTGCTGACTAATATATGCACCTTCTCCTAAGCACATGCCTGTAGTTTAAGTGGTAAAAAATTACTCACATACCTCATGGCCAATTTTAAAAACATTCTTCATCTTAGAAGCTATTCTGCTTCGCTCTCATGTTTTGAATAATACCTTATTTCCCTTATTACTAGGGACATTTATATCAAAACAAACATTTTTATTTCCTCATCCACTCTTGCTGCATATTCCACACCTGAATTTGATTTTTGTTACCCATCATGTAAGCAGAATGTCACAAGGGGCTCAGTCATTAATAAAACTCAGTTCCTCACAGGATCAGGCCCAAAGGCAGGATTAGGATTACATGAATAAACAGCTGTTTGGTTGTTGTTGTTTTTAAATGAACTAGAGCTGCTCAGAAAACAGGAGGAATGGCAAACATTTACACTTTCTTCCCCAATGTTTTTTAATCAAATTTTGTTTTGATGGAAATTTTCCAATCAACTCTGTGAAGAGACTATGGCCTCATACACACTACCACTTATATCAGTGTAATTTGTCTCACTCAGGGGTGTGAATAAGCCACCCCCTGAATGATGTAAATTTCACTGACCTAAGCACCGGTGTGGATGGTGCTATGTTGTCGGGAGAGATTCTCCTGCTGACAGAACTACTGCCACTTGTGGAGGTGGTTTTATTATGTGGACAAAAGAGCTCTCTCACGTCAGCATAGAGCATCTTCACCAGACATGCTACAGCGGTGCAGCTTCACCAATGCAGCTGCACCAATGCTGCTATAGCACTTCAACTGTAGACTAGCCCTAAGGCTCTGTTTTCATAAGGTATGTCTACACTGAAATAAAACATCTGGGGCGGGCCTGTGTCAACTGACTGGAGCTTGCAGGGTTCAGGCTGTCAGGCTACAAAATTGCAGCATAGACGTTCAGACTCAGGCTGGAAATGGCTCTGGGACCCTGAGTCAGTTGACATGGCCAGCCATAGGAGTTTTATTCCAGTGTAGACATACCCCTAGTGGACCAAATACTGAAGTTGTTAAAAACAGTGGGAGATTTGCCTGGAATAAAGATTTACTGAAGACTACAATGGGCTTCAATATTAAACCTAATTTTATTTAGCATCAAATTGACTTTAGAAGTTGGAATCCATGCTGTAGGTAAGGAATCAGAGCCAAGGGACAGTCTGTTACCAGAGTAAAGACCCAAGATGAGGAAGGCATCAGGGAAAATGGGATGAAGGACATGGCAGATTCAGAAGAGGATCATAGAAATCTTTGTGGAGATAAAAGTTTGGGTTTAAATTACAGAAGAAAAGGGGTTGAATTAAAACTACTCTCAGTTCCTAACTTCCACGGATTTCAATGGAAGTTAGGATCCTTAATACCTTTATCAATCTTGGCCTGACTCCCTAAAAAAAAAAGAGTTTGAGAGATGCACAAATCTCAAACTCCCTTATCCCTATGGGAAAGAACATTGCAAAATCCAACTACCTCCTTTTTGGGGGTCAGAGAAACACACAATTATATAAAATCAAGCCTCTGAGCATAGGGAAGAGAAACTAACACAAGAGCAGTATCATCTCCAGGAAGAAAATTCCTCCACTTGTTTTTGGGAAAAGAAACATGGATGGGATCGAGTCACTTATTTCCTCCCTGCACATCCACCATACCTCACCTATAACTTTCTGCAACCGCAAACTGTATTATACGTTTGCTTTTTAAAAACCTTCATGTAGCTTTCCTGGGCCATTGTAGATTCTGGTGCCATGTTTTCTCCGATGCTCTGTTGTCACATTGCGCCAAATTAGAATTATGTTTCAGTGACTACAGCCATAGAAGAGAGTTTATTATAAAAATACCATGCTCTAATGAACAATCTAGGAATTCACTAAAAGAAGCTACAAACCATCCTGCCTTGTAAAAAAAGTACAATTGTAGAAGGCAAGCAACTGTCTTCTTGTGCTGCAATGCTGACAAATATTGTTTCCATGGCTAGTCTGCTCTGAATGCTTTTCTGCCCTTACTAGATAAAAGGCAAACAGAGGAAAACGCCAACATTGCCTTAGTTAGTAGAAGAATCTGGATTTGCAACAAGGGAACCTAACAATTATTTGGTTTTCTGGGAAGGATTTTTTGACATGTTGCGTGTAGTTTGCTTTTCTGATATTTGCAGATTTCCCTGGCATGCCATCAATTTTCAATATCCCAAAGACAAAGTAGGGATTTTGCAATGAGGGATTCTTAAATGAACACAACACCCTCTATATGCAGACTAATTTCAGACATTTTGACAATTGTACATGAGGTCACATCTGAATTTCATTCTAGTACCTATAATCTTCCTAACTCTAAGATATTTGCATCAAAATCTGCTTTAAGAATTAACTCATTCCTAAGGTTCTGCATTTAAACCTGTAACAATTTTCCAAATCCACATGGCATCTGAAGAGGAGCACAAAACTGCATATTCTGTGAAAGAACATGCTGTTTTGTAATATTTTGACCTTTTGTAATGTTCTTGCAAAGGAATTTGATTTGCTTGCCATTCCTACTCTCCCTTGTTTACAGCTTCAGTAATCTGGGAGAGGTGTGAAATGGACAGACGATCAAAGAGTAGAATATTGAAAAATCAAAAAATGAGGCATTACAATGCAGAAACTTTACTCTTATGACAATGATTGCAGCAGAAATTAGGGATTGACAACATGGATGTATGCTTATGATATATAATAACATACACAAAGGAGATAATACAGACCACTGTAGGAATGCACTGAATGCAGGAATGCACTGAAAGGGATTGTTATTACTGCAGTACATCCAAGCGCATGATTTCATGTGCAGTCAGACCTTGGATTGGCAAAAAGGGTGTTTCTACTATGTCAAATTACTTAAGAGAGAGAAAGTACACTTTCACTAACATAGCTTTTAGGACAAACCACAACCTGGTGTAAATCAGCATAACTCCACTGAAGTAAATGGAGTTATATCCATTTACAATAGGTGAGGATTTGGAACTCAAGGCAACATAGAAAGTATTAAATATAATTTAACATCCTTTCGATCAGGCTCTTCATTTTAGACAAAAGAACCTTATGCCACTAGATGGCACTATAAACAGAACATTTTCCATTGCACTTATATTGCATTTTCAGAGAGTATCCCGATCTTGTTTTGGGAGGTGTTCTAAGCAATACTGATTGAATCTAGCACCTTGTCTGTTTACTCAAAGGCTACTAATTGCAAATTTCTACTGCCAACTATAGCCTCACTATAGCATCTAAAGCTACAAATAGTAACAATGTTAAAGATGTAAGATTTGCAGCACGGGGATTCTAAAAGCTGTCATTATTTTATTAATTAGCCAGCAGTGTCATGCATTGCCAGTTTATTATTATTTCTTAAGAAAGCATTATAAGTATCTGTCTCATTAGGGAGCAGAAGTAGCAGACAGATTAATGCACATATGCTACAACATTAATTAGAGAATCAGATTTTGCACAAGATTGATAATTTGATAGTGACAATTGTAGTTGCAATTAATTGGGTCTCTTTTGGAAGGCTTCTGATGAAATGTAGTAAAAGAAAAGCACAAGGATGCGGAGACCCAGCTTTAGGTGGATGGAAGGCAGGAATCATCTTCAGTGTAAGATAAATTGCATCTCAATAGGAGTTTGCATGATCATTTTGCAATTATATTCCATTGTCTGTATCCTCTTCTTACCCAAGGAAAGGAAAATCAGGCCACATTAAAAACAAGTTCTAAGCCCGAAGGAATTTGTTTTTAATTTTTTTTTTAAATGGAGACAAAGGTTCTAATCAGCAATATAAGCAATCAACAGTTAAAATGCCATTAATAATAGGATGGTGGCAACCGAATAATGGGAGGAGAAAATAAGTATTCAAATTATCCTGCTCGGCTGACATTTAATAAATTCATATTTAAAAAGTGACATTTGGCAAACTAGATGAAAATGCAAATGAAGGCTATATTTACGGAAGGGTGAAAAACAACTTCTAATCTCAAGCATATCCATATCCATTGGAATACCTGCTAAGTACTGGTGCCTGGAGACTAATAGCACAGAATTGCCAGTTGCTGGCCTAGTGGTATGGTATTGGAATTGAATCTAGCACCTTCTAGATGGCTGCTATGGGTCCTCCATCCAATCAGCATTTCCATTACTGAAATCATAGTTTTGTAGCTCTGTTTCATTGTTTGTGGTAGTAGCTAGGGAGAGGCACAGAAACTTAGCAATTGTATTCCTTACCAAAATTAATTAATCTGCCCTGCACCTCTGTTCTAGGACTCAGTCCTGTAACACACTTGCTTTCCCCAAAGCTCAGGAAGCCTGCACCAGGGCATAATGTAAAAATGTGGATGGAGCTTCAAGTAGCCACCTTACAAATGTCCAGTATTGGTACTTGTGACATTTTCTCGAGGCATCCAGAACTGTAAGCTCCCTTGTTACCCATCTCAGCGAGAGAGACTTGTTGATGCTAAACTGTGTCTCAGCTCCCTGACACTCCAGTCTGTTAATCAGCCCAACAAACTCTTCAGGACTCCACCAGTCTTTACTTTGTCTTGCCTCCACCAGTCCTTACTTAGCCTCTGCACATGAATGTTCCGGTCTGATGCCCATCCAAAGTGCACACTTGGTGCACTTCAGCTCCTGAACCCCCTTGAAGAATGTTGCCCTTCTGTATCCAGCCCCTATCACTGGACATGCACAGAAATTACCAAGTGTGCTGTCCCCAAAGAGAAAACATATACATTAGATTGTTAGCTCAGCTGAGGATTCACACTTCAGTATATTACACTGAGATGAACTTGTAGTAAAATAAAAAATAAGTTATTTATAAAGAGAGATTTATAAAGGGAGATTCAAATGATACTAAGCAAGGATAACGGAAACAGAAAATGGTTACAAATAAAACAGGTACAACACGCTTTCTAGTGACTAAAACTTAACAAGTTACAATCCTTTTCTAAGGGAGTGTCTCAACAAAAGCCTCCTCTCAGCATCACAAGATCCTTTGGGCCAGGAGCTAGCTTCACAGATGCAAAAAACACTGCTTCTTTTGATCCTGCAGTGATGGATAACCACTATGTCTTTTTTCCTCTTCTTATAGTCCAATAAACCTTTGAAATGTATTCTTTGAAGTGCCTCTCTCACTGTTTTTCAGGGTACAGACACCATGCTGTCTATGCTATTCTAATAGTCTCATTCTTCTGTTAATTTGCTTTTCCTGTTGACTCAATGTGCAAGCATAATTCCCCTTGTCTCTGGCTAAAGCTCCTCCATTTACATTTGAGACCTGGGAGACAGGCATCCCAACATTCCTTTGTCTGGAAAGCCTTGGTTTATCAACCCAGCCGGCTTTAATTGATTTAAACATATTTTCAGTATACATATACTACTACTTAATTGTTGTCCATAAATGCATCACACAGTGATCACGATGATCACAAAAATGATATAAGTTTTTGCTTGATACCTTACACAACAGTCTTTGTAGATGATTACCATGCCAGCAATGTGTTAGGATTTAGTGGGTTGAACAGACCAGCTAGGGGTTGCTGTTACATCATAGTTAATCCTCTGCTAGTGGATACTGAGGGGCTCTTAGAGTCACGGTACTTATTGAGGAGATGTTGTTGACTTGCTGTGCTCTCACCGAGTGGCCCCTCACCTTGGGCTTGGGAGGTATACGTGCCAACTGATAACACAGAATAACGCATCCAGAGATCCATTTAGAGAGCCTCTTGGCAAAGAGGTGTGGGAGAGACCCTGCTTGAGCAAGATAAGACAGAAAGAACCCAAGGACTGTAAGCCTAAGGTAACGGTGAAGATGATTGGACAAACTGGGAAGCAGCCCATGGAATGCAGCAGCAACGATTAAGAGAAGCACTATGTGGGAGTTGTTTACAGGGTCCCTGGGTTGTGATCCGGAGTAGTGAGCAGACTTGGGTCCCCCACCAGCCAATGGGGAAGTGGCCTGAATCCTGAAAATCTTTGCTAAAAGCCTGAGAAAAGGGATGGAATTTAAACGAGCCCAGAGACAGGACTGAAGATCTTGGAGAGGACTAACTATTTGCTGAATTTTGTTACTCCAGAAGGGGTTCAGCCAGCCAGCCATCTATTAACTGTGTGACTTAGCCGGAAGGCTGAGCCACTGAAGACCTACCAAGCAAAGTCAAAAACATATTGGGGTGCCAGGAACAGAAAAGATTGCAGCATCATATCTACCCAACAGGAGGTACTCATGAGAGGTGAGTGTCCCCCATCACAGATGGCAATTAAGAAGGCAAACTTCATGGAGAGGTGTAGCATGGAATATATGGCTATTGGTTCAAAAGGTGGTCTGGTAAGAGCTGAGAGTACCATGCTAAGATCCCATTGTGGTATGGGTTTTGTCACCAGCAGGAAGGTCCTAAAGAGGCCTATCAAGAATTGAATTGTGGTAGAGTGAGTAAAAATAGAGTGGCCTTCCATTGGAGGATGAAAGGCACTGGTTACTGCCAGATGGACTTTTAATGAGCTAATAGAAGGCCCTAACATGTTGATGGACAGCTGATGATTTGTGGAGATAAATATTTTTTTGTGACCAGGTAGAGAAATAACTGCTTAACTAAATAGTATTTTGCAGTGGGGACGTTTCTGTTGTCATTCTGTTGTCATTGGATGGCCTCTAAATATGAATGTTCCGGTCTGATGCCCATCCAAATGCTAGGCTGTGAGATGAAGGTGGTCTGGGTTGGGATGTCTGATCCTATCCTTCTCCTGAGCTAACATATCCAGAAAGTGTTGAATACAGATGGGAGGACAGGAGGACATTTGTAGAAGGTCCAGAAACCAAAACTGTCTGGGCTAATTGGGTGCAACGAGGATACCCCATCCCTCTTGTGGTGAATTTTGTGGAGAGTCTGAGGTAGAAGGGGATGGGAGGAAAGAAGTACCTCAGATGGTCTGTCTGGGATAACAGAATTATATTGCTCCTGTTGTCTCGGCCTAATTCTACTCTAGAGAAGTAGAGATTGAATCTTTTGTTTGTTTGGGAGGTAAAGAGGTCCCAGAATGCTGTTCCCCACTGGGGAAAGATGTCAGTCAAGCCTGAATTGTGTATTTGCCATTCGTGGTCTATGAAGAAGTACATGGTAAGATTGTCTGCCACAGTATTTTGCACACCGGATGGGTATGTCTCCAAGAATGTAATTTAATTCTTGATGCACAATTTCCATAACTTTACTGCCATTACACACACAGGATGAGCTCTCACTCCACATTCTTTGTTAATATCAAAGATGGTTGTCATGATGTTCATCAATATCAGGATGTGATGGGACAATCCAAGGGGGAGGAATGCATTGCAGACTAGGGGAACTCTCACCTCCAGCAGATTGATATGTATTCTGGTCTCCTGGATGGAGGAGTGTCTGGATCAAATTTCAGTGGCGTTGTGACCATACAGCCAGCACCATGGTCTGGCAGCTGCCACATTGATTTAGCACAGGACTATCACTTCGAAGTGGTTGAGCCATACCCCCTTTCCCCAGTTCTGCAGCCTATCGTACTTCGATCGAGTGCAAAAACCATCTGGTAGGCATTTGCTGACCCCAGTCTTCCCTAATTAGCATCACTGCACTGTACAGAGATTGATGCACAGTACCTTTCTTTATATTATGAACATCACAAATTCAAAACACAGTCCAGCACAGCAGTCAACAAGAGTGACCTCAGTTTGGTATATGAGCTGTGTTGAAGGTAAGAAATAAGGAGTACTGGAAACTTTTTGTGTGGGAATTCAAACTTGTATATTACCTAACACCTGGCAGCTGTGGACCTGGCTTGGGTCAGATCCTATTCAGATTTCTTTACATCAGCATTGAATCCACTTACAAATATAAAAGATAAAAAGTCCAAGCTAGCCTTTGACATTAGCACTCCATTAAGATGAATGTGGAGTTCCCGTCTCCCGCCCTTTAGTACGGTAATGTCGCAGTCTGCATTGCTACTGAACAAATCTGCATTGCTACTGAACAAATGCAGAACAAATCTGCATTGCTACCGCACCAAAAAAGGAACACTGATTTCCTCTCTATACATTTCTGTGTGGTGGGGTATTTTGTTTTTTGGATGGTTTTTTAATATACTCTTGATATTTGTAGCCTTGGAATACTCACTGACCTATAGACAATAGTTATGTGTTAAAACAGATTTTCATAATGCAGGAATTCTTTTGATTAATTTCCTATTACTCATAGTCTGTGCACCAAAAACTTTCAGTGAAGTCAAAGGATTGGGACCTTAATTAAACCAATTAGCAAATGTTTATAGATGCACATTTTGTCTGATGTAAACAATTATAGATGCAGGTGGTGAATAACACAGGTGCTGATTTACAGTGATAGTTTGGATATTATTCACACATACTTTATTTGACAAAACATTTCCTGCTAATTGCTGAAAAATTATTTGCAAATTGTTTACGTTATTGATCTAGCTCTACAACTGGTTGAATAGTGTTAATCGAACAATGTTATTTATAATCTCCCTCTCCCCCAATAAATCAATGAATACATTATTTGTGATCTTTTACTGTTATTCTGCCAGCTCTACTCATCTGGGTTCTTCCAAGGTGTGTAAATGAAATTAGCAAATATAGAGCCTGATTCTCCATTATCTTGCCCTTGGGTAGTTATTTTCTTGTTCACAGTAAGTGAAAAATGCTGCTACTCTCGTCTGGCAATGTTTTACATACATTGTGCACTCACATGGCACCAGTACACAAGGTACAAGGAAGACATAAAAAGGTAGAGAAGAAACTGGGTGTCCCCAGGAATATGCAATATACTATAAAAACCACTAGCAGAGCTAGTTTGATTTCACTGGGTCCTCTTAGAGCATTGAGCAAGGGGCTCATGTGCATTCCACAAGAATGTGAATTCTGCCCTCATGTTAATTCCATGCAGTCACTGTATCCATAGAGGGCTGGTGCAAGCACTGAGCATTATATAAACTAAAACTGTGGGTTTGCTTTTGCTTTTTCAGATAACAGTTTGGGTCTGAATAGCACAGAGAGCTTGGTGGAAGATGCATGAAATTTGGGAGCTTTTTGAGCAACAGTTGGGGGGTTGTAATGAGAATCAATCTGAAAGAAATACAACTCACTTCAGCTCCCAAATATGGAGGGAGGCTGCAAATCCCCACCCTATCCCCCACAAAACTTTAAAGGGAAACTCACAGTAGGAACAATGCTCACAATCTAGGGAATCAACAATGCATATAAAACTGCACCACACCACTGTAAGTGGGAAAGTCCTTCCTAGATGGCTTTATCTGAAATAATAAGGAGAAAAACTGAAAATAGAAAAGTGGAAAAAGTCTAAATAAATAGCTGCATTTTAAGGAAAATCTATTTTCCCTAGAAATTCAGTTGAATCTTTTAGTTTCACTTCAGTTATTGGACTTCCAGTTTACTTATTTTAGTACTATTAATAAGCACTGATATTGTACATAGCTCTTTTCAAGAACACACAGGTACATTGACTGTCTCACTTGATACAGGATTATATTTTCAAAAATGAGTGCCTAAATTGAAATGCCTAAATTCATGTTTTGAAAAATGCCAATCAGCCAGCAACTCTTATGGGCTTTAGTAGGATTTTTGGTCACTTATTTGGGTGTCTAAGTATCAATTTAGGAGCAGAATTTTTGGAAATCCATTTTGGAAAATTTAAGCCAAAAGTTTCATAATGACCAGAAGAAGGCTCTATCTCACACCACTGCAGGGGTGTTATTCCCTCCCTCCCCAAAATGACCCTAGTGCATTAGTTCCATTCTTGAAAAAGTGTTATGTTCTATATTAAACATAGCACTTCTTTTGTCCAGTGTTGTGCTATAACCCACATCACTGAAATGTATATGATGTTCCCTGGTATCATATTCAAAGGGATTTTATTGGATTAATTTATGTATTTAAAATAAGGAGGAAAATACTTGAGTTAAAACACTATGACACAAACACAATTTTAAATGTGTGCGCATATCATAATAGCCACTTCAGCATTATGGTTACAAATGCAAACATTTTAATTTAATGTTAGTATACATAATAATGTAACATGTAGCACAATAATAAGAAATGTTTTGTGCCAATGGTGAATAAGTTATAGGCATCAAGTCTGCAAAATCAACAAAAGAGAATCTAAAATTAGACTGAGAATAAAAGGTTAAATTAATTACACTTATAAAATACTCATCTCATGAATCCTCCTCCCCCCTGGAAAGCTACATTTTTTAAAATGGAAAATCCAGTTCCAGTTTGTTGAAACTAAGATGTTAATTACTGCTACAAAACCATGTTAAAATTACTCAGATCAAAAATCAACACATAAATCAAAACCATCCAATCAATACAGCCGCTATAATGTATTTGGCATTCAATTCAGTGTCTTGATCAAAAATCTTAGTTAGAATAATTTGAAAAGGAAATAATCAACATCAATCATTTAAATCAAATTGATAAGCTTTCAGATTTAATCAATCACAGGCCTGAGTCTTAAACAATCAGATGGGGACTTCAGTTGCTTTGTTTAATCAAGTAAATACCAACCCAATTCCTGAGTCTAAAGTTAAAATAACTTTGTAATTTAGACTCAATTAATGCATGCCAATTAAACAGGTTAATAAAATGCTATTCTATAAAGAAAAGCCTCCTACAATGCAGGCTGCAAAAGATCATCTCTTCTAGTATATTTAATCTGTTAGAAATGGAGGAGGAATTTTAAGGGAGGAATGTTAAAAGTTCAGCTCTTTTACAAAGGAACAATGTATAGTACATGTACTAGCCAGGTTGAATTGTCTAAACTTTATAACTGTCTTCAGCTCACCACATTTCCCCTTTAGGTACTATTAGAAGAAGAATTTGCTCAAGGAAGATTTCTACACTCACTGCCAGGAAGAAAATGGCAAGACTGTACCTATTTGGGATTGTTCAGCCCTCAGTTCAGTTACATAGTTGTTCATAATGTGTTAACATGCATAACTGAGATCTATTTTGTCAGTATCTTAGAAATGAAAATACTCTCTTAAAGCTAAAGCAACAGTAATTCTCCTAGGGCAACTTGATGGCTCAGAGGATCAGAAATAGGATATAAAGCATATCACTTCTAGCTCACCTCCTCAAATTGAGCCCATGTCAAACAGAAAGGGCCTGAGTCTGCTCTGGTATAAAGGTGTCAATGTTGACTTCAATGGGTTTAATCCAGATTTACATCAGTGTAACAAAAATCAGAATGTGTCCCAAAGTTCTTATCTTGTGAAGGAGGAGAAGTGCCATATATGAAATGAGTCTCAGTCCCATTAGATAAGTATTCAAATCAGATAACTCATGGTAACAGCTAACAGACAAGGCACAAACGTGTCAAAGGGGCCCTGGAGACTGAATTATGCTATCATCCCTCCCTCCAGAGGTAGGTTCTTCCAGAAGAGGGTGGATGGAGATATTGGGAAGCTTGCACTACTACTGCCTATAATGTACCTCTTTTGTGGGTAAACAAAGGATATCAGTCTCCAGGGATTTTCATGTGGCAACTTCACTAATCAAATTCAAAGTCTCCATTCCCATCTCATTAGACCCTAAGGTAATCCGTTCCTTACTCTACACTGTTTATTGTTATGTTCATGGCATACAAACAGAGATATTAGATAAAAACATAAAATTATATTTCTGGAAGGTGCTAAAATAACACCACTGTAGTTATTAAAATCCAGGACCTTAACACACAAAAATCTAACAACAGAGAGAGAGAAAGCAGGTTGTTCCCTACTCACTCTGCACAACTCACCCCACTTTGTTCTAGGCTGGCTCTTTGCAGACTGCTCCTAGACCCAGAATGCATGCTTCCCTACCGAGCACCTTACCCTGCAAGCAGGACCAGGAAAATCCCTGAGAATGTAAAGAGACAGCTACAATTTTAACACACAATTCAATACACCACATTTATAACTTCTAATGGTCTGAATACCATCTGTGAGAAATCATATTAAGTATAAATAGTGAAGTCACCTCAGTACAGTATATGGGTTTACCATGATCTGATTAAGCTAGCAATTAAGCAAGTTAAAACAAAGATACCTTAGTGGATATGAAAATCTGACTCTTCAGTCTGGGATTAAGAACTATGTATGTGCTAATGGTTTTAACGGGGGTGGGGGGACAAGGACTGCTTAATCATTTATTTATCCCATCAAGGTACATTTGAGGAAGAGAATATGGATTGATTTGGGGAAATGAAACTCAAATATGGGGTAAACTACAGTCTGCAGTAGGAGATTGGAATTTTGGTTTTGCGAAACTGAAATTATGTGCATTAAGTCATTTCTCTGGGCTTCACCAACTGTGAAAGAACCTCAAAGGGATCACAGCAGTATAACAAAACAAAGCACAAATCAGCCAAAGGGTGTTTAATGAAGCTGGGCCTCAATTTCAAAGATGCATATCAAGCTGACCCTGAAATAAAGGATGTTTATTGCCACAGGATGCCAGATAGAACTGGAAATATTAACAGAATATTCAGCATGAATAGCACTCAGAAGCCTAAAGCTTAGGATGGGACATTGAGAAGAACAGTTTGTGAAAGTTTTTCCATTGACGCTAAGGTACTGGGGAATGTTGTAACAATGACATTCTATCTTGCTGAGCTAAAGCTTTGCGTAGTTGCTTCACTAAGCCAAGTTGATTCAATTTAACTGTTGTTCTCTTGAAAATTTCTCAGTTTTCTAGTAAACCTTGTTTTCTTTAGGATAGTCTGTATAATGGACTGATTTATTGGCCTCTGCAGGCCATTCCAAGGAAATGAATTCTGGAATGATGATAGATCTGGTGGAAGTAAAAGGTTTCTGGCATGGAGCACTTAGTGAAATGGGGCTGGGCAAAAGGCTGCCCATTCTTAGAAGATATCACAGAGATCCTAGGTAAAGTGAGCGACACAAAGCGAGCCTGAAAACCGAGGCATGTAACAGGGCCTCCTTAAATACCTTGCAACAATCAATCTTTTTTCTGAGGGCATGTCTACACTTACCTCCAAAGTGATCAATCCAGCAGGGGTCGACTTATCACATCTAGTGGAGACTTGATAAATCGACCGCCGAGCACTCTCCCGTTGACTCCGGTACTCCACTGGAGCGAGAAGCGTAGGCAGAGTTGACAGGGGAGTGACAGCAGTCGACCTACCGCAGTGAAGACACCGCAGTTAATAGCTCTAAGTACGTCAACTTCAGCTATGCTATTTTCGTAGCTGAAGTTGTGTAACTTAGACTGACTTAGCTCGCTCCCCCTCCCTAGTGTAGACCAGGCCTGAGACTAAACCAACAGGTCTCAATTTACTGAGTGATTTCAATATATTTAGCAGGCAAATAAGTCTTCTTTACTTCAGGGATTTAACCATAAATATATTTTCTATACGGCACACAGAGAAATGGTTTTAATATTATACATACACATTATATATGACTCATATTCTTCACTATTATGCACCACGTAATTTCTATTAGCACTAATGTAAATTCTGTTAATCTAGCAATGGAGGAATCTACAGTTAATAATTAATATAGACTAACTTAGGATACTTACACCTAATGAAAATCACTCTAAAACATTAAGTAGGAAAAAGGCAAGAAAAAAATGAGAGAAATCTGGAGTTAGGTCTTTGGGGGATAATTTAATTGCTAATCATGACACATTACCATTAATGATTGCACAATTTTATATGTGGTATATAAGATTATTCAAAGTATCCTCACTAGCTTTCTAATATACTTGCAAAGTAGACGTGGCTCTTTTGATCCTACATGTCCTACAGGCTAAATTTAACTTGCTGGCCAGCTGCATGCCCCAACATCAGGAGCAGCCTCTGTTCTAATGCATTATTTGGGGATCCCTAGGAACCCTGCTGTTGAGGCATTCCAGAGGCCCTTGCATCAACATTCCCCAGCCAACACTAACCACACTTCTGGAGTTGCCTTGGCCTCCTCTGAGCCCTGCAATTTTCATCCCAATTTGTGACAAAGTTTTTTCTCCCAATCCCTCAAATTTTTTCACAGAAATGAAATGTAGTTGCCCAGCCAGTTTTACCTGTGAATAAGAGATCTGTGCCTCAACAAGTCAGATAATTAATTATTGGGACTGTGGGGTCAGTTGTGCCCTTGAAATACAGTTTTGCCAATTGTTATTTGTTTGTAAATATATGACTATTGTGTTTTTTCCCCAGATAAAAGGTGGAGGTACTTTTATATTTCCAAGTACCCTGAAGTGTTTGTGACAAGGGAAGAAATACTAGGAAAAGTGATGGTGAGAGGATGGAGCAGTAAAATGTTAAATTCCTGAAGTCTGAGATTAGATAAAGTTTTAGGTGGAGACTTTAAACCAATCATTTTATTGATTTTAAAATCTGGTCCTTAATATTACTAATGACACCTGGCAGAAGGCCTAACCATTTCTGAGCCAGGAATAGAAGCCAGGTTTCTCAAATTCCAGTCCCTTGCTGTAACCACAGAAACATTCAATATTTTCCCAAGCAGGTCTTGACCGGGTTGCAGTCAGCCTTTGTTGCTGTCTATTTCCTCACTTTCAGGAAATAACACATCATTCAGCATAAAGGAAAATGTTACAAAGTAACTGGGCCACTATCCGCACATTATGGATAAATGACTGTTTAACTGAAAGTTAATGGCCAGGTGAATAGTAATTTAGGCCTTAATTGTCTTCACATTAAATATCCACATGTAAAGTTCTTGTAACAAATTGTGTCTAACAGCTGCATAAGAAACAGAGGTGATGCTTAGATATCTGAAAATTTAAGAGAGCTGCATGCGATCCATGCTAGGACAGCACACCTGGAATAGGTTGTGTCATAACTATAAAGGGATGGGTAACAGCTCTTCTGTGTACAGTACTATAAAATCCCTCCTGGCCAGAGACTCCAAAATCCTTTTCCCTATAAAGGGTTAAGAAGCTCAGGTAACCTGGCTGGCATCTGACCCAAAGGACCAATAAGGGGACAAGATACTTTCAAATCTTGGAGGGGGAAGGCTTGTGTTTGTGTTCCTTGTTTGGGAAATCGTTCGCTCTTGGGACTGAGAGGGACCAGACATCAATCCAGGTTCTCCACATCTTTCTAAACAAGTCTCTCATATTTCAGACTTGTAAGTAAACAGCCAGGCAAGGCGTGTTAGTTTTACTTTGTTTTCTCAACTTGTAAATGTACCTTTTACTAGAGTGTTTATCTCTGTTTGCTGTACTTTGAACCTGAGGCTAGAGGGGGGTCCTCTGAGCTCTTTAAGTTTGATTACCCTGTAAAGTTATTTTCCATACTGATTTTACAGAGATGATTTTTACCTTTTTCTTTAATGAAAAGTCTTCTTTTTAAGAACCTGATTGATTTTTTCCTTGTTTTTAGATCCAAGGTGGTTGGATCTGTATTCACCCGGAGTTGGTGGAAGGAAGGATGGGGGGATGGTTAATTTCTCCTTGTTTTAAGATCCAAGGGGGTTGGAACTGTATTCACCAGGAGTTGGTGGAAGGAAGGAGGAGGGATGGTTCATTTCTCCCTGCTTTAAGATCCAAGGGGTTTGAATCTGTATTCACCAGGGAATTGGTGAAGAGTTTCTCAAGACTTCCCAGGGAAGGGAATCCACTTGGGAATGGTGGCAGCGGACCAGATCTAAGCTGGTAGTTAAGCTTAGAAGTTTTCATGCAGGCCCCCACATTTGTACCCTAAAGTTCAGAGTGGGGAAGCAGCCTTGACAGGTTGATACAGAACATCGATCAGAATAACATATGGGTACAGTCCAGAAAAATACTTGCAAAAATCAAACAGAACATGAGCAAAGCTTTCTTTTTCTTGACAGCATTCCCTTTACTAATGATCTAGCTAAATATACACAACACTTGCATGTGGCCTTATTCACTTAAGGCCAAATCCAATTCCTATTGATGTCGATGGAAGTTTTGCAATTTACTTCAGTAGGAACAAGATAAGTCATTAAATCATGGATAAATCAGCAAAATATTGGACTGGAGTTATACAGGGCATGACTTTGGCTAATTATGATTATGAGTGTCTTGTTGAGCTTTCAGGGCAGTTTATGGTGCTCAGGGAGTTTACTAAAATGTAATTTAGAAAAGAAGAACCAACCCTTAATTATAATTATTGGCACCTATATTTCTATTGCACAGCTTCTGTGACCTTAAAAACCATAATGTTTTTCTTTTCTAAATAATTGGAAGTTGTATAAAACATAACTAAGGACATCTTTTCATCAACACAGGTAAGAACTACTTTGTAAATGCATTTCTTTACAAGACTACAAAATTTATTATAGACCGATGTGGCAATATTGAGTTGCATTTATAGAAGACCTTTTATCTGACTGAAGCTTCCAAGATGTATTGCAAACAATGATTAAATAAAACTCCAAACAGATCTGCGATGCAAATAGTGCACTCATTGTACCCATTTTCCAGATAGGTAGATTGAGACTCAGAGAAGTTACCAACATCACTCAGCAAGTCAGCAGTACAACCAAAAATGGAGTTGAATCTCAGTCCACTGGTTTTACCTCACGATTAAACTACTACTGAGACTTAATGATTATTTTGCTGGATTTAAGACCTTTTAAAATTGAAATCTGTACAATGCTATTCTAAAATTTAATGAAGCAGACCAAGGGCACCTGCAGATATAAACGTATTGCTTACATTGGCTGGTACAGAGCTACCCAGAGGGGAGGGGGCAAAAGGGGCAGTTTTCCTTGGATTCCCCTATTTAAGCAGGCCTCCAAACCAAGTAGTGCAATGGCCTCACTAAAATTTGGCCCAGTGAGCCTCAGTCATGACTGAACTTGAGTGTGCTGTGACCCAGCAGACTAGATCGCAACGCCACTCACTGAAATTTGTCTTGGTGGCCACTCCATCACAACCAAGCTAGAGTGGAGCTGTGACCAGTCACAACACCATCATTGAAACTTATCCTCGCTGCTCCTCCATCCTGAGAGAGGCAGCCTAGCCAACCTGAGTGGTACCATGCTAAGTGATAGTGGTTCAGCTGTGCACACCATGTGAAAAATTTCTGAGGGCACCCTGAAGCAGTCTCAGTAGCACAACATACCCAGGTTCCTGGAACACTCAGGTCTCCAGGTTGGAATCACATCAGGAAACAAATTATGCAAACCTGAATGACATTGTGAGATCTGTACTACTGCCTCATAGATTATTTCTCTTGATTCAGATCACATCCTAAATCAGTTGATATCTTGCTCATCTCTCATTAACAGCAAACTAGCAACTTGGGTAGGTAGTGGTTACACAGCAAACTCCAAATGCCCCTCTGTCATCATGCACTTATTCTTAGAACACAAGATTCTGAGCTATAACTTCAAAGAAAACTGTTACATACTTAGTGCTCCAGTCTAAGCAACAATGTACAGCCAGCTTGCTCTTCAGTTACTAAAGCAATATGAAATTTCACTTCCGTCTAAAACGGGGATACAGGTCAGGTCTACACTGCAAAAAGCAAAACCAAATCCTGCGGCAATGAGTCTCAGAGCTTGGGTCTACAGACTTTGGCTGCTGCTATAGTGCTAAAAATAGCTGTATTCTAAAATAGCTTTATAACTCAGTGTAACAGAATAAGACCTTTGCGGCAAGCCATAACTACTGTTGGTGGATTCTGATTTGAATTGTGATTTGTTGGAGCTCCTGTTAACGTGTGAGCCTCACTGTCTTTGAGTAAGTACACACCATTAAATCAGACATGATTTTACCTCTGAGAATAAATTTAGAGAAGTAGATGCTCTTCCGGTTCTATTGATATGGTCCACACAAATGACTTTGTGCATGTATTCTCAAAATCCTTCCCAAGCTTGGATGAAAATATTAAGCATAATTGCTACACCTTAGATTAGAAAATACTGTACCAGACTAATCATAGATATTTATAGTCTGCACAAACTTTGCGTGCCCATCCATGGCAAACATTTAATAAAGCTAGTTCATCTGGAAAGGAAGCTAAATTAAATAATCCAAAATGAGTGTTGCATATTCAGAAAAAATATGGTGTTAATAACTAACAAAAAGGAATCTAAGCCTTAGTACAAAGACGGAGCCTGTAATTCATTTCACCTTTTTCATATATTTTCTTCCACTACTAAACGAACCATCACATTTGAAAAGATTAGTATTTTACCAGTTTGTATAAATTCCTCTTAATATCTAGCATCTTTTTGCATCTTCCTGGATATATGTCAGCTAAAATACATATTCATTCTGATATGAGGCTAAAGGCCAAAGAAATTCATTATTATATTATTAATTATTATGATTATTATTATTATTTATGTTTAATCTTACTCCAATTCAAAAGCCACTTGATGCGGGACTGATTGATTCCCCTGGATGGGAAGAGTGCCTATAGTCCCGAGTAAGAATACAAGAGACATGAATTGGTGGATTTTAGCTGTGTAAGCAGAGTCTGAATGAGCTCTCCCCTGACATCTAGTGGTGAGCTGTGGAAAAAGACTTCAGAAGCTGATCTTATTTGCATGGACACACCCACCCTGCCTAGGTGCTCAGCATGATGGAATTGTTTGCCCAAATGATCAATTGTGGCTGGTGATGGAGCCCCAGTCTCCTTGTTATTGGGGCAGGAGTAATAAAGGGTTGTTATCCTTGTGTGAACTGAGGACAGCAGAACTGTACCTGGCATACCCCAAAGGAGGGACTCACCCTCAACTTCATGGCACTCACTAAGCAGGAGACATGGGTTCCAAAGCCCAATGAGCTGAGATAGGGTGGGGATAGGTACTTGTGTGGACCCTGTTTAATGTCATCCTTCCTGGTTCCAGGTATAATAAAAGAGCAAATTTAGATTCAGTTGAGAATCTTGTTAAATGCTGCAGAGCTGAAATCACTGATACCTAGGTCTAAGTATTAGACCTACTTTGGGACAGTATCTTTATTGCAAAAGACTGCCCAGTGTGCACTAGCAGTGAGGCTCCCCCACTAACAGCTGAAATCACTGAGAGCTGTGTGAAGTGTGTATGTGTGTGGAGGATGGGCTGAAGACATCTTGGTGAGTGGCCAGCCAGGCAGTTAGTGGAGAGGCACGGCCAGCAGGGATGCTGCTGGAGAGGCGTGGCAAGTGCTCTGCAGGGCAGCTGGCAGAGAGAAGTTGCCAGCAGGGAGGCTGCTGGAGAGGACCAGAGCAGATCCCTACAGAGGCGCAGCAATCTGCTGTTGGGATGACGAGCGAGTGCCCGAGCAGTGGAGCATGTAGGGTGTCTCCTCACCCCACCCCCTGTCCACACAGGGTGGGAGGTGAACTCTGCAGATGAACCTCTGAACTCTGGGGTTGCACTGGCCAAGGACAGCAACTGTGAGTGGGGTACAGAGAAGGGACAGGCACGTTAAAGGGACTTTTTGGTTGCTGGACTTAAGAACCTGAGGGAAAAAGGACACTACCCAACTTACTTGGGGGTGGGTCTTTTGCTCATGGTTTGTGTTTCTGAACTCTAATTGTGGTGTTTTCCCAAATTAATGCTGAGTTATTTCCCTCCTTTTGGTAAAAGTTTTTGCTACACTCAGACTCTGTGCTTGCGAGAGGGGAAGTATTGCCTCTTAGAGGCACCCAGGGAGTGGTGTGTAATTGTCCCAGGTCACTGGGTGGGAGCTTGAGACAGTTTTGTGTTGTATTGTTGAAAAGGAATCCCTAGAAACTGATCCTTGTTGCTGTTGGCTCCACCTGGCAGAAGGGTTACATCTGCAAGGGTATTTTTACCTTTTTATTGTATTCACCTGGTTCCAGCACAGAGGGTCATGACAAGCCAAGTAGGAAATAAACACAGAGGATATACTTCTCATCTCCTTACATTCTCTGCAGCCCAGTCCTACACTTCTGTGACATCACAAAACAGGATACAATCCCACCTCTACAAAACACTGACAAAAGTAGCCAGTCTTTCATTACTAATTCACAGGCTAAAAGCTTTACACCCTCACAGGCTTCTCTAGGATAGGGTGACCAGATCACTGACATGAAATATCGGGACACGGGGCGGGGGGAGGGGCAGAGCAAAAAAAAAAAAAACACACACACACCAAAAAAAGCTGTTTTGCAGGTGCTGGGGGAATTAGCAGGCCCCAGCAGCGCCATGGCCACATGCGGCGCATCCCGCTGCCCCGGGGGGAAGGAGCCGCTAGAGCACAGCGGAGCGGGAGAGGTACGGGGCTCCGGACCCCGGCAGCGGCGGGGGAGAGCGGCTCAGGGCCGGGTGAGTGGCCACGTAAAGTTTATTGGCTGGGGGGGGGACCCCGGCCGGCTCCTCGCCCTGCTCTGTAGGGGATAGCGTCCCCGCCCCGCGCCAGCATGTTTTGCCGGACGCCGCAGGCCAGGTAAGGAGCCGAGTCCCCCCTCGTCCTGGCTTCTCAGCTGAGCGGCATTCCTCCTCCCTCCCAGGCTTGCAGCTGTAATGCCGGCACAAGCCTGGAGGGAAGGGGTGGTGGCCGGCTTTCAGTTCCTGGAGCTGGAAGCACTGGGCGGGCAGGCAAGGGGCCTGCTCCCCCAGGAGGGAGATGTGGGGGCTCAGCTGAGGAGCCAGGATGAGTGAGGACGGTGGGGACTCGGCTCCTTACCACCCCCTACAGGGGCGAGGACCAGCCGGGGTCCACCCCGAGCCGATAAACTTTACATGGCCACTTGTGCGGCCCCGAGCCGCTCTCCCCTGTCGCTGCTGGGGTCCGAAGCCCCCTCGTCTCCCTCCTGCGGGAGCAGCCCCCTGGCCCTCCCAGTGCCTGTTCTCACCAGCATTGGAACTGGAAGCCGGCCACCACCCCCTCCCTCCAGGCTTGCTGCCATTACAGTGGCAAACCTGGGAGGGAGGAGGAATGCCACATGCTTGGGGAAGAGGCGAGGCCAGGGCGGGGATTTGGGGAGGGAGCCAATGGGTGAAGGAGGGGGTGGAGTCGGGGTGGGGGTGGGGCACGAGCCCTTCCAGGAAGGCAAAATTGCTTGTTTGTCCAGTGTGTACTGGACATCGGTCGGGACGCGGGACAAACAAGCAAATATCGGGACAGTCCCGATAAAACCGGGATGTTTGGTCACCCTACTCTAGGAAGACCCTTAGTCTGCAGCCACTAACTGTGGTTCTGAGTCTTCCCCAGAGAAATCAATTACTGGCAAGCACAGGAAGGCTAAATTTCTGAGTTCTGATCTAGGAAAGGCTACATTTCCTCCACTGTCTGTCCCAGGGTAGATGTCCAAGAGGCCAAGACTCTATTTCAAAACTAATCTTTATCAATAAAACTAAACAGAGATGTTTCCCTGTCTGTAGAGAAAGAAATCTAGAGTCCTAGGCTTTAGAAGTAGTAACAAAAGGATGGATAAGTCTGATATTTGCTGTCCCTGTGTCAACTGCATAGTTAGTCTAATTCTTCCTCTAAAACTTTCTCTGTCCGTGAAGATATTAGGCATGGACAGACACAGTGACTTAATAGTCCAGTTTTACAAAGGGAAATCCTTGGTCAACATAACCCTAAGCATTCCCAGGCAACCAACTTATAATGCATTCTTTTGTTCCTTCTGCTCCTGTTTTCCTCCAAGAATTCTCCCCACTCTCATCCTGCACCTGTTCTCAAAACACTAGCTGCAGCTGGGTTCTCCTTAAGGAAAAATAAATAACGGAGGAACATATCTATATATAGATATTATTTTAAGCCACCCATATTTTGGGCACAATAGGATCTGACTCCATATTTGAATCCTTGGGATTGGACATACTGAATTCTATATATTTGCAACATTCAACTTCTTAATAAATTTCAGCTTATGAAATTATATTTCTCCCCATAAATACTCTTGAGCCCAATATCCACAATATTGTTCTATTCACTGTGGAAATCTTTTAAAGCTTTCCCCTTCTGTTTTCTCTACCCTAAACCCCTTTAATTATGTGTAGTACACTTCTGAATCCCATTTGCCATGTTAGGATTTTTGTAACCTGGGTTGCACGCACTCTTAAATAGTAGCCTAGTCGGTTGTTGTTTTAAGCGTGCCTTCTAACCCATGCTCATCTCATATGACTTATGGTCTATTTCATCATCATGAATCTGAGGTCTGCATTTTCAGTTAATATTAGCAAATGTGAAAATGCATTTCAGGAGCTAATATTGCCTAGTTTATTCTATTTCAAGCTACTACAGGGATATGACAAATCCACTCATGCAGAGACAGTAGCAGTTTTTTTTTAACACTCAGATGGGTTGTGTTGGACTGGGGAACCATGAGCTTTTTCGCTGGAAGAGGTGGAGGGAGAAAGGAACAATGCAGCCCAAATGTTGCTTCTGCTTCTTTTACAGGAGGAAAATGGGAAGGCAGGAAGCAGAGTGGCCCCATCCACCTCCCTTCCCTGTCCCCTGACTGCCCCCCACCACCCCATCCAACCCCTCCTCTCATTCCTGATGGCCCCAGGGACCCCTGCCCCATCCAACCACCCCTTCTCCCTGTCCCCTGACCGCCCCTGGAACCCCTGCCTGACTGCCTCCCACCACCACCCCATCCAACCCCCCCTCCTTCCTGACTGCTCCCCCAGGACCCCTTGCCCCCATTCAACCCCCCTGTTTCCTTCCCTCTGACCACCCTGACCCCTATCCAACCCCCCACCCTGACCACCCCCCTGAACTCCCTGTCCTCTATCCAACCCCCCGCCCCCATTCCCTGCCCCCTTACTGCGCAGCCTGGAGGTGGCTGGCAGCGCTACAGCCATGCTGCTCAGCTGGAGCCGGGCCACGCCGCTGCCACGCAGTGCCTGGAGCACCGGGTCAGGCCGAGCCCGCAGCCCCCCCGCTTCCCGCAAATCAGCTGTTCGTGTGGGAAGCCTGGGAGGGCTGGGAAGCAAGCGGTGTCTTCGCGCTCAGGCCCAGGGAGGCGGAGGCAGAGCGGAGGTGAGCTGGGGCGGGGAGCGGTTCCCCTGTGCGCCCCCCAGGGTTACCTGCTGTGGCACGGCCGCCCCCTCCACCCCAGCTCACCTCCGCTCCATCTCCGCCTCCCTGGGCCTGAGCACAAAGCCGCCGTTTTCTTCTCCGCCCTCCCAGGCTTCCCGTGCAAACAACTGATTTATGGAAAGTGGGGAGGAGGGAGAGAAGCAGGGTGGAGCATTCAGGGGAGGAGCCGGAGGTGGAGGCGGAGTGGAGGTGAGCTGGGGCCGGTGGGGCAGGGAGCTGGAGCACCCACGGGGTCAGTGCCTAAGGCGCCACTTTTGGATAATGTGCTCAGGGGGAGCGGCCGCTCCCCCTGCTCCCTCCCCAGCTATGCTCCTGGGTCACTTCAACTTTCCGGTTGTTAAATTTAGAAACCCTTTTAGAACCGGTTGTCCCATGCAGGACAATTGGTTCTAAAAGAGCTTCTAAATTTAACAACCGGTTCCCGCGAATCGGTGCGAACCGGCTCCAGCTCACCACTGGGGCGATCACATCTGCATGTAGTATTCAAAATGTGGGTGTACCATGGATTTATATAGAGACAATATGTTGTTTTCTGTCTTATTATCTGTCCCTTTCTTAATGATTCCCAATATTCTGTTTGCTTTTTTGACTGCTGCTACACATTGAGTGGATGTTTTCAGAGAACTATCCACAATGACTCCAAGATCTCTTTCTTGAGTGGTAACAGCTAATTTAGTCCATGTAATTTTATATTCGTAGTTGGGATTATATTTTCCAATGTGCATTACTTTGTATTTATCAACACTGAATTTTATCTGCCATTTTGTTGCCCAGTCACCCAATTTTGAGAGATCCTTTAGTAGCTCTTTGCAGTCTGACTGGCACTTAACTATCTTGTGTAGTTTTGTATAGTCTGCAAATTTTGCCACCTCGCTGTTTACCCCTTTTTCCAGATCATTTATGCATATGTTGAATAGGATTGGTCCCAGTACAGACCCCTACAGGACACCACTATTTACCTCTCTCCATTCTGAAAACTGACCATTTATTCCTACCCTTTGTTTCCTATCTTTTAACCAGTTACCAATCCATGAGAGGAGCTTCCCTCTTATCCCATGAGAGCTTACTTTGCTTAAGAGCCTTTGGTGAGGGACATGTTAAAGGCTTTCTGAAAATCTAAGTACACTATATCCACTGGATCCCCTTGGTCCACATGCTTGCTGACACTCTCAAATAATTCTAGTAGATTGGTGAGGCATGATTTCCCTTTACAAAAAACATGCTGGCTCTTCCCCAACAAATTATGTTAATCTATGTGTCTGACATATCCGTTATAATGAATAAGCGGAATATCTTTCTTTAAACTTTGTGTTTCTAGATTCCCCCTTTAATGATATTTGACACAGGAATAAACCTCTGCCTCAAATCAGAAGTTGTCACAATTTCAGGGGCCTGTAAAAGAACAAACAATCTCAGCAAAAAAATTCAAAAAGAGGGATTTGAAATTACTTAGAATTCAGAAACTGCAGCTGGATGTAGTATGAAAATTACCCAGGAAATTTCAAGTCCGTCCTCTTTACTGAAATCATGCAAGTTTGGTGATGGTCTTAGTACAGTTAATTTCAGGGATCTGAAACCTCCTTTAAGGGTAGAACTCAATCATAACTATGGAGCTACTAAAGGATTGCCATATAATTTTTAGATTTGTATATAGCTCCATAGCTGCACATGGGGTTTTGCTCAGTGAGTTAAGCAACAGTCCCTACCCCAAACACTTCACAATCTAAATTGCTTATGACAGGGCAGTACACTGCAGGAAAAAGACAATGCTTGATTTAAACCCCTCTGCAGTACTTCTTAGTAATTTGCCCTGAGCAACACACAATTTTTCTTAGAAAAGTAGCACATAGACAATGCTTCTGTGCAGCGGACCGAGAGGAGACTATAAAGGCTACAGACTATCTTAGAAGCTTGCAGTAAACAATTCTTGTTTTGGCAACAGTTATGGAAAAATATATGAAAAGAGTAGCTAAACAAATCTTTGACTTAGAATGTAATAAAAAAAGCTTACTTTACTGTTGGACCATTTGCAAAAAGCTGTAGTGAAATGATTAAAAAGGAGCAAAAAAGAAACAATATTTGCATTCATTCTGGTAATAGAATATGAAATTAAAGCATGAAAGGATTAATGTTTTAAAGCTTGACTTGCAGCGATAAAGCTAAGGTATTAGAAGAGACAACATAACCGTTACAGGACAGACAAGCAAAGAAAAAGCAGCACATGCCTTAAAGATGAGCAAGTCAACCTAGAATGGAATTACAAACTGATTAATCAATACAAATGAGAAATTGTACAAGGAAAGAGAGCTTGCTGGGACTTCATATGGGACACAACACTGCAGCCGCTTAAAGATAATGAAAGGAGCACAGCAAAGCCAAAGAAATGCTTTCATTCAGTAGCAAAGTCATTTGTGAACAGTTTAAATTACCCTAATCACCTCCCCTCCAGCCGTCAGTATGCTCTGTCTCTTTAGTTATTTAAAAACTGAGTTTGGGGAAATGAGTTCTGCGAATCTAAGCTGCAAAATAATTATACACACACCGTTTTAGCATTTTAACAATGCAATCCCAAACATTTGTTCTCATTAGAATGCAAATCGACTCATTTAATAATCCCACATGAGAATTCCACCACACTCAGCTTAAAAAGCTCAGTAGTACTCAAAATATTATTAATAAATGCCATGTATGGAAAAGCCAGTTTGTTTTGCCAACAGCTCAGGGTAGATAAAAAGAAATATACTTACATTTCTAACATTTTTTTTCAATCAAATTTTAATTGAAATTTAACAGTGGGAATGGTCTGGGACAGTCTAAAAAAAAACAAAAAACGAAGAAGGTAACATACCCTCTGCTTAAATCACACTTCTTACAGCTAGAGAACTTCAACTTGTCATACAAATCAATGACATCAGTTATTTCAGGTAGAATCTAATTTCAGTAAGCTACATCACTGTTAATAGTTTTAACCTCTGGTACAGGTTCAAAGCAGCATTCTGAGTTGTGTCATTTCCCATTTATCAGCCCAAATGGTGGTGTCATACAATTATCTTCAGAAGTTAGATAATTGCTGGAGGATTAAAAAAAAATAAAACCCTTGAAATATCATCACAGTCAAATTTCCCAAACTATGTACATTTTCCTAGAACCTTCTATATTTCCTCAGTGAATGCATTCAAATATTTATAGCCTACAATATTTTAAAATATGTTTTAGATGAGCTCTTAGTGGAAATACTTTAGATTTTTGGGGGGTTAGCAAAGATGATCATCATCTGAGTCTGAAGCATCTAAGATAAGAGTTTCAGAGTAGCAGCCATGTTAGTCTGTATCGCAAAAAGAACAGGAGTACTTGTGGCACCTTAGAGACTAACAAATTTATTACAGCATAAGCTTTCGTGGACTACAGCCCATTCTTCGGATGCATACAGAGTGGAATAAATATTGAGGAGATATATATACACGCATACAGAGAGCATAAACAGGTGGGAGTTGTCTTACTAACTCTGAGAGGCCAATTAAGAGAAAAAAAAAA